>NC_044503.1:21409483-21661983 GCF_902362185.1 Chanos chanos
CATGTAAGCTCAGATATCCTCTGTTTTAGCTGTTGGCTTGGTTACGGGCCACAAGCCCAGATGGACCCCAGTGTTGTGAAACCTCACTGATGGTTAAGCTCACCATTCTTCAATACCAAACTTCTTCAAGCCACTGGCTACATCTGTTTGAAATGTCCAGGGGTTTGGGTCAGAGAGACTCCACGTCATGTTCAGTTTGGTTTATTTGAGTTTGAGTTCAGGTTTGAGTTTGAGTTCAGTTCAATACCAACTGGACCTTCAGCAGACCACAGCCAAAATGTCACCTGAACAAGCAGTTTTCTTTTAACACCTACGGTCGGCCACACTCTGTTCATGTGGTTCCCACAAAACAGATTCAAAACCACCTTCCTCATAAACTTTCTCAACAATGCAAACAAATCTGAGAATAATATGACCCAATCTATCCAAGCCTATCATACCAAACTGTCCAAAACTATCGGGATCCAAAACATCTTGCAGGGAATATTGAAGTTATGGAAGTATCATTTAAAATTGTAGAGTGACCACTAAAAATGGAAACTCAAAATGAGTGTGATTTCTGATCGATGGTAAGTTCTACACGAGTCCTGCTGGAGGTACTTAATTATGTAAAGAAAACAGGAAGTGCGTTTTCAAGTCTGATTATAGTTGCTGCTTTCACCACATGCTGATGTGGGATTAAATGGAATAACTCTAATCCTAATCTACACAATTTCAGCATGATCTCTGATATGCCCCTATGAAACGGCCATCTGAAAAACTCACTGATTGAGAATCAGATTGCGCTCATAACCTCAGCCGTCTCTTGTTCAAACATGCGATGTTTCGAGTCAGTTTTTGAGAGACAGCGTATCAGCTGTACCATGTTTGGCACTAATTTGACTAGTCATTCTTTGGTTTACACTGCAGATCTATGGTCAGAACATCACAAACCTTATCTCTGTTAAGTGGGAGAAGAAGAGATTTAAGAAAAGCAACAACTTGTTTTGATAATCTTTCAAGCTTTCTTTTTTTTTTTTTTTTTCAGCTGGGAGTGGGGTGGGGGTGGGGCTCACGTCTTTGATGATTGGTGCACGCAGAGACTCATGTAGTTAAATGTAATTATATGGTCTTCTAATTGAATGTAATTATACGGTCTTGATTTGTAGGGACGTCCATCCTGGTGGTATTTACATGTACCAGGTTCAAACGGTGTCCAGCTGGAGTGAAAGTGAACCCTCCCCTCCACTCACCCACCGCCTTGGAGCACCCTACTGTGGAAACGGCCGCATTGAGAGGTAAGCACCGGAGTATAGCCCTCAGAAGACCAGACAGAGAAAATTATAGACAGAGAAAGACAGACAGAAAAACAGATATTTGCTTACTATGATATTTCATTGCTGTTATTCAGGTCCCATGGAGAAGAATGTGATGACCTGAACTCCATGAACGGTGATGGATGTTCAAGCCAGTGCAGGAAGGAACCATTCTTTAACTGCATTGGTGAGTTTTCCCAAACACTGTCCTTAAAAAGCTGTGAAAATCCAACCGAAAGTAGAGATGTCCACAGTAATGTAGACCATATAAGCCTGATCCTTTAGACTGCTGTAACAGACTATAATCATTTCATGTGAGGAGAAGCATTGATTCTATCTGGTAATCACACTCAGAGATGGACTCTGTCATAGGAGTAACTGCATCTCTTATGTTTTCGAAACCAGTGTTTTTTCCACCCCAAGGGCTACGGTCACTGTGGTTCTGGAGAACATTCTTGTAAACTTGTAAAGGATTCCTTGGCATCTATTCTATTTCTTTTTGAGTAAACGAAAGCCACGTCCACTTTCTCTCTCGCTTCTTTTTTTCCACAAGAAGAAGAATTATGTCACAGTGACAGAGGAGATTTGGCATCCCAATAAAAAGCTAACATGACTCTCACAGACCTAGCATTAAGATATGGCCTTGCGATGACAATATGCATATCAAGGCTAAATTACAACAACAAAATTATAATAATAATAATAATAATAATAATAATAATAATAAAAATAATGACCTGCTTTTATTAGACGTTGCACAGTAGCTGGGATGGTAATTTGGTCTCTCAGGCCATTTAGCGCAAGCTATTGTCACGCATAAAGTAATTTTTATGACCTGCTTTTGCTCCTGTGGCAAACCACTTAGATCAAATCTCTCCTTTTTCCTCAAGCTTCATATCTATCAAAGACTTTCTGTCAAATCTGTGGTAGTTTTTTTTTTTTTTTTTTTTTGCACTTCGTCCGAGGAGATGGAGTCACATCTGTGTGACCGTTTGAAATATTTGTATTTTTTGGAGTATGTGTGGAAATTGGACACCAGAGTGGACACTATGTGTTTTGTTTTGCGTGTTGGACTCAGTTGACCCAGTGAAAATGTTGTTTGAGGTCAGTGTAATGACTTTATGTAGGAGAACATTACATAACATCAGTCTGTCGTTGAGCGAAATTGGAAATTTGTGAAGACACCATGATGACGGTATGAACAGTTGCTGTCAGTTCATGACAATCCATCCCCTGATGCCTAGTCCACTGTCAAAAACCACAGTTAAACGCTTTGGCTCTTCAGTTGGCTGTCTGCTAAAACTGGGTCTCTGGCTTTGTGAGAGTGAGGCACCCTTTGCGAACCATCTTAACCTGTCTCAGCTATCTCAGCACTTTACTGCTAAACATTTCAGGAGAGAGAGGCAAGGGGCCGTTGGGGGTTTGCGTTCACTCCAGTGCACATTTCTGCATAAACTCTCTCTCTCTCTCTCTTTCTCTCTCTCTCTCTCTCTCTCTCTCTCTCTCTCTCTCTCCCTCTCTCTCTCTTCCCGGAGCGGATGGTGCCCCTCTTGGTAGCCCCTCATTTCGACATCAGGAGAGCAGTGCGGAGGGGAGTAGTGGAATTTGTGTGGAGGCCCAGGCCAACTTGGCACGCCATGCTGCACCCCCTCCCCCTTACCCCCCCACCTCCCCATCCCACCCCACCCCCCCTTACTGGAACCCCTGACACTGCGAAAGAGGAGGGCGGTAAACAAGGGAGGGAGAAGAAGGGAGGAAAAGGAAAGATTGAGAAGAGAAAGAAAGTGTGTGAAAAGAGCGGGACAGAATGAATGGAAGAGACATGACAGAGAGAGACAGACAGAGAGAGAGAGAAAAGGGGGAAGGAATGAGAGGATTGTAAAATTGAATGAATGACAGTGAAAGAGTTAGAAAAAGTGACTGAAATGGAGAGAGAAAAAGAGAGAGAGGGCGGGAACACAAAGCCGGAGTGTGAGTATGAAAGAATGAGTGAGACAGAACGATAGAGAGTAAGACTGACCAGCAACAGATCAACCAGCACACCCCACCTCAGGGAAAGCCATTCTTTTCTCTCTCTCTCTCTCTCTCTCTCTCTCTCTCTCTCTCTCTTTCTCTTTCCAAATAAATTGATTCTGACCTATTAGGTCTGTCAGATCACCAGAATCTCTTCACACTGTCTCCTCTCGGCTTTCTCCTTCCCTCTCATTCCCTCTTTCCCTCTGCATCATCTGAAGCGAAAAGGCAAAGGCGCATACATCAGACGTGGTAGAAACATTGCTCACTGCCCTGGCTGCTACACTGTGAAAGTCTAATCCCCAAGTTTAGTCAAAAACAAATTCATTTCCTTGACTGTTTTAGATAGTTTTAGATTAGGTTAGTATTCGGTTTTGTTAGTAAGAACAACAATGCATTCACATAAAGGTGTTTCATGCAAACTGGCAGTATGGGTCAAAGGGTACACACTGTCTCTCTCTTTCATTGTATCACTCTCTCAGGGAATGGTAGAGAAGGAGGAGGAGAGGACGGACTGAAGACATTTCAGACATAGACTAAAAAACAAAAAAGAAAGAAAAGAAAAGAAAAGAAAAGAAAAGAACACCTACTGCTATCAACAGCAGGACATTTCCTCTTTTTGTTCTCTTTTTTTTGGATTTCTTTCCTTTTTTTCCCCTTGTTGTCAAAGTCAGTGGGTTCAGGCTTATTTTAACAAGCTGCCTTCTGCCGCCGGTGCGAGCCAGGTCAACCTCCTGCTCTGTTCCAGCGTTACATAGTATCTCAAAAGATGCAAGTTAAATTGGGGGATTTGGATGATGCTGTAAAGAGAACAGTTACAAAGCAACTCTTTGAGCTGGATGAATGTGGGCAAAGCCAACTGTTTAAATAGGTACACAACTTAACTCCAGCTGTTTCTTGTTGTGTTTATATCAGTTCCGTTTAATATGCTTATAACTCATTTGTATGACCAAAAAATTGAGCATTCCCTGAGACAAATATAAGGTGACAAATCCTCATAACCTTATGAAGACCTCACTGAAGCACCTGCTCTCTCTCTCTCTCTCTCTCTCTCTCTCTCTCTCTCTCTCTCTCTTTCTCTCTCTCTCTCTTCCCCTCTGTTTCTGTCACTCTCTCTCTTGCTTTCTGTCTATCTTTCTCTCATTCTCTCTCTCTCTCTCTCTCTCTCTCTCTCTCCATACACAGATGAGCCAAGCTTGTGTTATTACTATGATGGTGATGGAGTGTGTGAGGACTTTGAGCAGGAAACCAGTGTGAGAGACTGCGGACTGTACACTCCGGCCGGTTACTTGGACCAGTGGGCCACGGCCGTGGAGGTCTCCCATGAGGAGCGTCTCTACTGCCCCGGTGAGGTCGCTGCTGGTTATCCCGCCGTGACCAAGGTGAGGAGTACACGCATCTTGTTAGGCTTCACATGTATGAATACACCTATTAGATATTTTTTTCAGCTTTTTTCTGTGTGTTGAGTGTGTCCGGGATCAAAGAGGACAACATGGACTTTTGGTTGTAAGAGGTTTAACAGCGTCGGGCTGTTCTCAAGCGGTTTACACAGTAAAAGGAAAGTTCACTACATGAGTGTATTATCACTCTTGTAACATTGGCAAATATCAGGACCTTAAACACTTTTTGTTCATGAATTGCTTGGGTATTTCTGTTTATATTTCATCAAGTATGCTGACTTTCTGTAACTACCTGAACACAAGCAGAATATGGGTTTAACAGTGACATTCAGCACTAACCCACTTATTTGAACAAACTATTTCCAATATGTGAAATATAAATCTAATATGTGAATTAAAAAAACACATGTCAACAGAGGTTCTTATATATCATGTACAATATAGTTGGTAATCTTCTCATTCGTTCTCACAATAGGCCTGACCGAGCTGCCTCTACTACCATTGATCAGTCTGTGAAAGTTGCCCATTGATATAATAACAATATCTAAAAATTATTTTTTTTTTAAAAAAAAATAACATATCAGAGAAGATCAGAGCTGTTGGATTCTTTACAAGGACATAAAAGCCATAATGGACCCATTGTGACAAAGACTGAATTTTAACATCCGACATCTTAGCTGTGACGTGACAAAACGGTCTGTAAAGTATATCTTTACTAAGCTCAGGCTACTGCTCTTTTTATAATCTCTGTTGTCAAACATTATACTCAGTACATCCTGAGGCACACACAAACTTGACAGGAGACCCCTTCATGTGTTACAGAGCATAAACTTGGCTTATCTTTGGTACAGCCATGTGTCGACTTTTGTGTAGTTCCTGCTCGTGGTTTACTTAAAACGTGTAGCTGGGATGAGGCTTTAAAAGAGAGTTTAAAATGTTTCATTTGGGGGTTTAAAAGTGTTTATAAGTTTATCTTGCTAGATAAACATCGTTTGCTTTATCCCTTTATAAGTTTACATTCTGACAGACTAAAATGACCGAGAATGCAGAATTCCTGATCCTTGCGTTTGAAGATATTATAACTAGTCATAACTGCTCATGTTTTATGAGCTTCTTTGCATCTTTTCAAGGCCTTTTGACAAGTTTGTGACCTACATAATTATGCTGAATGTTTGCCTTTTGCCTTGAGGGGGCACAGTCATTTTTACGGTAGCGTTATGCTGTCATAAAGTTGTGAAAGGGCAAAGACTGATGTTCCTGTGAAAGTCAGCACGGTGTGTTCTCACTGATGGCACGTCTGAGAAAGAGAGAAGGACAGAGAGAGGGAGAGAGAGAGAGAGAGAGAGAGAGAGAGAGAGAGAGAGAGAGAGAGAGAGCAGTTTTCTTCTTATGAGAACGCCAATCATGTATGTGACCCATACCGAAAGGATTTCTTCTGTGAAGAACACATAGTTCAAGTAAGGCACAAAGATTTTTATCTCAAAGAAAGGACATTCACACATGCACACATGCACACACACGCACACATGCACTCACGCACACATGCACGTGCATGCACACGTACACACCCCGCACACACACACACACACACACACACACATTGTGAAGTCGTCTTCCAAGTCAAAGCTTCGTGCATTGTTTTCCTGGCTTACTCAATGGCGAGTGTGTGGACAGCTGCTGGACACATAGATCTGGATTTATGTTTTCATACATTTCCCTCAAATGGATGAAACACTGCATATGATTTCCTCTCAATGGATTACTTATTTATTTTAACCCAAGTGGTGCTTTTCTGCAAATGTTATGAAAACACGACGGTCAGAAATTGTACACACAACAACACTGCAGGCATAATCTAACATAACATATGATGGAGATATTACGCTCTATTTTTGATGGATGGATGGATCAATAAGTCTACATATTGTTCCCTGATATTTCAGCACTACATCAGTGTGAATTTGATGATCAAATTTGTTTTTGATCTAACAAGATTACAACAAGATTACTTCTTACATTGCTTCGCACATTGAAAAATAGTTAATATTTCATTGTATAATTTCATTGTTAATATTGTTCATTGTGAGAGAGTTTTTACAACTCTCTCACCTTTGTTTCTGATCTGCGCGGGTTCTCTTTGTTCCTAGACTCCATTACGTCTCCAAACAACCTCTTTCTTTTGCCGGTCCGCCAGGAATAGGGCTTTGACGAATAGTGTCTTTTGGTACGCTGACTTGGCGTGGAGTGGAGTTTGGTCTCTTTTTGTACGGCTGAAGATCCTATCTCCTGAGACCAGAAGACAGTAAAGCTGTCTCCAAAAATTACACACTGACCTCAGTGTCAAACGACTCAGCGCTGGAACGATGTATTTGTCCTTTTTTTTTTTTTTTTTTTTTTTTCCGGTCCACAGAGGAGAGAGAACGTAAAAAGCTTTACCGGCTTTCAGCTGGACCGAAGAGAAATATACAGTCTGATTTCAGATGACTGCCTCAACTAAACCTGCCATAAAAAACAAAAAAAAAAGAAAAAAAAGAAAAAAAAAACATTTGTAGGTACCACATAAATGAAACAGTCACATTAAATCTCTCTATTTTTTTTATGATAGTTTTGTGAGGATCTTTATGAAAACCTCAGTTTGACTCCAACTAGTCATCAAATGAGGTGGTTCATTTGGTTATGTCAGGGAGACCACAAACACTGCATGTTTTGTGGTAGTATGAAGATTGCTGTGAATTCACTTAAAGATGTCAGTCTTGTTATTTCACACCTTTTTTTCAGTGGTTTAACAATGTGCTGAAAATCGCTGCACAGATGTCGAAATCTCTATATACTTCTAAAGCAGCTGGATAGGTGAAAAAGAGATCAAGGAATGAGGAATCACCTGAGCTTTGGAGGCCATATGCAAATGGCCGCTTAGAAACCGATTCAGCTGCACATTCCTCACGTCAGTTTGCTATTCCTGGGAAGGACCATATGCTACCTTTGTTTCTTTGGTAGAAAAAGGTTTCCCACGAAAAAGATAAAAGAATATTACTTTCCAACAAATGATTCAGAAGTGCTCTTTTGGTAAACAAGACTTCTTCAGTAAGTTCCAGTTGATGAGCCAGGCGTGCTTGTAGTTGATGTTCTGGCGCTTCTTGGAAAGCCCGATCCGTTGTCATAGTTCTGGCTCTGATGCGCTGCCTCTGTAGTGTTGTAGCCTGTGAGAAACCTAAGACGAGGCCGATAGGCATTAACCCGGATGCATGAATGGGAACGGCAGTGGGAATAAAAAGTGTAGGACTGTGAAGAACCACATTGGACTGACATTAGCAGAACCTCCAGCTGTAGTAGACAGATATCTGCTTTAAAGGACAAACATACCTCAGGGTCGAGTGAAGGAGATTCATCCACCTGCTTACGCACATTCTCACTGATTCAGGCAGGCAGAGGAGTTTTGTATTTCTCACATTACCAGAGGTAACGCGTTGTCTTCCCTTTGGTCTACTGTTCATGCAGTCTCGGCTGCTGGCTGTGTAGACCCACTCAATCCAGTGATCATGAGACATTTTGATCTTTAAAGGAGTCTTTGATGGTCAGGCAAGGGAAGCGGGGCAGGCAACAAGCCGGGTGGAATATGTTTGTTTTGATAATATTTCCAAATACATATGCCTTTCTGCCCACTCTGTTTCACTGAACTCTAGTTTAACCATGGTCAGTGTGGAAATCACTCAATGTATATCTAAAAGCGTTACGTGTATATATACACATGTATATGTATACACACACATATATATGTAACACCGTTGTTACTACTCTTGCTATCTCTTTTCTTAATGCTATCCACCTAATGCCAAGACTGGCCTTACATTCGTCTGCCAGTTGCTTTGTCCCTTGTCCGTTGTTCAGTGTGTTTTATGGCCTGGCGTCTACGAGGTGCTATGAGGGATGATTTTGTTTGTTTTCTTTGTCTGATTTCCCATCCTTCCTATGTGTGCATTTTATCACATTCGCACACAGTGCAGTGACCATGCTTGAGTCAGGAACTTGCTACATACACTGTGAATGTGGAAGTGTTGCCCCATTGATATGTCTCTGAGAATGTGAGTGTGTGTTTCTGTCAGTGTGTGTGTGAAAGAGAGAGAAAGAGAGAGAGAGTTAGTGAGAGACAGAGAGAGATAGAAAAGGAGACAGAAGAGGAGAAACACAGCAGGCCTTTGTGTACAAATAGGCATTATCCTGAATTCAAAGGCGTTCTTCTATGCCAGTGAAGAGTTTTTTCACGAACGTGCCATTCATTTGAGCTTAAAGGGCAGAGGGAAGATGAGATGAATCATAGCGTTTCTGAGTGGTAGAGTGTCAGAGGGCATTCCTCTGTGATTACCATACACTCTCTCTCCCCACTGATCAAAGCATCTCTGAAGAGATGCCACCATCTGCAGTCAACATGGGCGCATACTTCTGTGGCCTCGCTCAATGGCGGTAGTGTTAAAAATGAATTAAATTCCAAAATGGGATCAGACGCTCTGGAATTGCCTGAAAACCAGTTTGGTAATGATTTGGCCAATGTTTTGTAACGGCACCGGAGTTTTTAAACAAGAATATTTAAACAAGAATGAAGACAGTTTTACAACAATAAAAGCTCAGGACCTCCATCTATCTATCTATCTATCTATCTATCTATCTATCTATCTATCTATCTATCTATCTATCTGTTCATCTGCTCTTTATAAATGTTTTATGCACCCATCTTTGAGGAAAGTACGCATAGTCCTTGTGTATAAAATTTGCTTGTCACTTGAGCATAACATCTTGTTCTCAATACAGCACCAGGAGAAATGCTCCTTCTAGCCAACCGCGGGTCCCGGCGGAGGAGAGGGGATGGAGGGAGGGGGGACAACACCAGCAACTGGTGCTCAGGTTAACAAGCAAAGCATTAGCATAGCAGAGAGAGGCTTAGCCAGGTTATGTCTCTGGAGGGCACACTCGGCTGCGATTATGACGCAAGCCTGTTGCCCACGGAGACCCTCATTATACAAAGATGACAGACAGCGGGGTTATTGTTCCGCTTGGCATCGTGAAGGAGGTCAGAATGAGCGACGACACCATTCGGTTGAAGAGCCACTTCTGAACTGAAGTTCTTCCTGTAATGATCTTGAGAGCTGTTGAAGGACTCAGGTTTACATGAGACAAGCACAGTTGGCTGGCAGTGATTCTAAAAGGCCAGGGCTTATTATGACATCATTGACTTGGAAGGAACATGCACAGTTCTGATGCACTTTGAACTGCTGTTAATTTAATAAGGAGCAGGACAGAAACAAGAAACACTGCTTTTGCACAGACCGCAAAATATTGTCATACTTTAGATATTATAACCGATGCAATGCTTTACGCCAAATAAAAGTGGAAGTGCTCTGTATTTTTTGTTCAAGGATCACTGATCGATCCAGAACCTCTGTGTCTTTCATCGTTGCTCAGATATTTACAGCAATATTTTTGACCACTGCCTTAAGAGCCAAGTTTTCGGCAGTGTGAATGCATTCCAATGGAGTTATGAGCTTGGTTCTTTGAAAAGCCCTAAAAAAAAAAAAAAAAAATCTATTGCTATTCTGTTGCTATGGATGACGATAATCTTTAAATGTTTAAAATGCTGAATTTGCCCTTTAGAAGTTCTAAAGTCTATTTGAATTATGAAGTATTACCTCAGTCAAATAGTTCCTCCTTGTGAGTTAGAGAGGACCTCTGGAGAATGGAGGAGGAACTCTTACATGACTGTGTCGAGGAAGTGATCTCTTACTTAAGCTGTAAATGCACTGTTCCTTCACCGTAATGGTCAAAAATGCAACACATAACAGAATCATTAGTCTCTGTGAATTACATGCCTGTTTAAAAGGACACAATGGACAAAAGGGTGGATCAGCAGTAAAAGCCCATGCTATTGTACCTAAGATAGGAAAATGATATGTAAAAAGAGGGAAAAAAAAGAAAAACATCCCAAATTTGTAAATCATCTGAACAGTCTCAGTGCAGAAGTTGGCCTGGGGGCCACAACTGGTTAGAGATCGAGAATTGTTGGAAAGAAAAAGGAAAAAAGAAAGAAAAAACAAATAAAAAAGCCTCAGCATGTCTGGCTTGTAAATGTGAGGAAATGATCAACATTGGCGGTTGTCAAAGGTCCCAGAGGCACGAGTACACATGTCCCCAAAATCCCCAGTCAGCAGCACTTTTCACCACAGGCTTTGGACCGCATACAACCATTAACCCATCCAAACAAAAAAAAAAAAAGAAAGAAAGAATTAGCTCCTCTCTTTTACAAGGCTGTCCTCTTTCAATTATCTTCTGGAAAACCACAAAAAAGGGTCTCCTGGTTTTTTGAGAAAAGGATCCTCCATTTACGTTGTTGGCTGTTAATAGTTCGAGGGATTTGGATTGCAGTGTGTGGTGTTTTAAGTCGTGAAGCAAGGGATGTTGAAACGACGCGAAAGTGGCTCCTGGACAGAAACTTTCTCGGGAAGCTGTCGGGCGAACCTCTCAGTTTCCTTGCATGCCCACATAAGCAGCAGGTCTTGCCAATGCTGATGGATGGCTTCTCAGGCAAGATCAAGTTGTGAGGAAATGTTTTGCAACGAAAGAAAGGAAGAAAGGAAAGAGGAAAGAAAGAAAAGAATATCCCAATAACGCACCAGTTCCACTTTCTTTTTGCTCACTTCTGCCAGGACTACTGATCTTGATGAGTACCAGTGAAATCATTCTAAGTCTCAACTGTATCTAGACCACAGCTAGACTGTGAAGGTTTTTTGTTGTCACATTGCTGTGAGATGTTGTAATAATCCACTGAAGAGCGAAGGAGCTGAAGAAAAGGAGGTGAGAAACAAGGATCACTGTCTGCCCAACTTTTTGGGTGGAGGTTTTGACAGGACATGACCTCACGTGGTAAGCTCTGAACAGGGTTGCTGTACGTCGCGATGGTGGTTGGAAGCTCACGCAGGTCTCCCCACAAATGTCTCACAGATGTTGGGTTTAGCTGGCAAACAGATGTCATGTTTGCCCCAGCTTTCACTGAAAGCAAAAAAAAAAGGAAAAAAGTTAAAGTTTATCCAATGTGCTTTGGGAAAATAAACAAACAAATATGCAAGAGCAGGCCAAATAAGAAACAACTGCACCCTGGAAGCCGTCTACTTTCATAGTGGGAAAGTGTTTAAATGACTAGAGGTAGACTGGTTGTCGAAACCTGTTTTCAAGCCGGTCTGAACAACTGTATAACCATTACTGTATGGGAGTCTTTGAGATCAGACACCGATTTATTAAAGCTTTTTAACGTGTGAAATAATAGTAACTTCATGCAGAACACATATTTGCTAAGCATCAATTATTTCTGGTGTTGTTTTGTTGCAAATCTGGCCCCTGGAGAATTAGTCAGTGAGTCAGCAGCACCTCACTCACTCAATGAGCTCTTGTTTTATCAAATATGTTAATTGAGGCTAATTGAGATGATAAAGATGCATGGCACAAATCGCCTGCATCTTAATGGTGTAAAGACATGGTGTAAAGAACGTTGTTTAAAAAGCCAGCAATAATTCATAACACTCGCTTGAGATTTTTTTTTTTCTGTTTTTCGGTTTAGACATCTGCCCTCATTCACCCCAGTCCCCAGTGATGCCTTTTGTTTTTTTTTTGTTTTTTTTTATATAGGGCCTGAGCATTGCCTAATACCTCTTTCAATACATGCTCATTCACACCTGATCCCAGGTCAGTTTTTATCTGCCCTGGAAATGTCTGTGATATACACCTACAATAACTAATCCGGCTCTGGTACTGATTACGCACAGGACCAAGACAGGGACAGCTGTTCCTAAATCAGCCTTTTTTTTCTTTTTCTTTGCCGAGTCGAAAATCGCCTCTGCAGGAACCCTGAGGTTTGTGTTTGCAGCGGCTGACCTAACTTGACCCACTCTGCCCGCCATGGGAAAGCGCTATGTTGAGGCAGATTAAACCATCAAGGGCCTTTTTTCTTTTTCTTTTTTTTTTTTTTAAACTAAATATCTGGGTGTTTTTGTTGTTTTTGTTGTTGTTGTTGTGTTGGTTGTTTGTTTGTTTCTCTCACTACCTTCTTCCTCTTTCCATAAAGATTTTTTTTGATTTTGGAAGTGTATGTGGGGGGCACTATGAGAAACGTGCCACTGCTAATAACACAATTGTGGCCATTAGCTGCATGGCGGGGGGAATCTGAGGGAGACGCACTGTTTACAGGCCATTGGCTCAGATTAAACTCAGGTCGGAGGGTCCAAATGGAGCCTTCTCACGTACTTTGGAAGAATGGCACGGGCACAAGCATCCGCCCAGTGAGGGAGGGAAGGGGGTGGGGGGTGGGGGGTGGGAGGGGTGGGGAGGTGAAGGATGAAGTGTGGGGGGGCTCAGGCTGTGAGGGTGGATGGGGAATGGGGAAATAGGAGGGGGGAGTTTTCCAGTACTACCCCTTTTTATCCTAATTTACAAATTCAAGGGCTGTCATTCTCCACAGAGCGGAGGGATTGTTATGGCAGTGAGTGTATGTGTATGTGTGTATATGTGCTTGGGCGGTGTGAAGAGGTTGTCTGTTGTTCTTGTGAAGGGAGGGAAGGGATGGGGGGGTACGCTGCCCCCATCACTGCCAGAAACACACACAGCTGCTCTGAATTACATCTTGGAAGCCGATTGTCAAGCTGTCCCAGGCTTTACTTTGTTTTAAGCAGTGAGTGCTGGAGGTTGTTTGTTTGTAATTAACTTCAAAACACCCAGTTGAGCAGACAGGCTGGTGGGGGTGCCGGACTGGCCATGGTGGGCATAGTGTGTTTGGTATATGGCTGTTATG
Source organism: Chanos chanos (assembly GCF_902362185.1). Taxonomy (NCBI): domain Eukaryota; kingdom Metazoa; phylum Chordata; class Actinopteri; order Gonorynchiformes; family Chanidae; genus Chanos; species Chanos chanos. The sequence goes on from NC_044503.1 coordinate 21,423,022, forward strand.
GAGAGCGGGTACCCTGCTTGTGCTCACGTCACATCAGAGGTCTATCCTAGAGAGAGAGAGAGAGAGAGAGAGAGAGAGAGAGAGAGAGAGAGAGAGAGGGGGGGGGGAAGAATGAAAAATGTTGCAAAATAAGAAATGGCCAGTGACATGGGTCTGTTCTGCAAACGTACACCAAGGTTCATAAACCACGCACAACCGTCATAAACGTCATCAGAGTTTCCCTTCTTGATGGAATCTTTCTCCATCTTTCATATTTACAAGGCAAAAATAAAAAAAAAAAAAGAAGAAGAAGGGAGAGAGAGAAAGAGAGAGCGTCAGTGTTGCACAATCTCAGACTGCATTGCCACATCATAAGGAAAAGATGCCCCCCCCCCCCATCTCCAACATTATCTGAGCAAGTCTCAACAAGCTCAGGCCATTAAATGTGTTGTTCCTCTCCCTCTCTTTTATTTCCTTCCTCACTTTTTTTTTTTTTTTTTGCAGCTTGTGGTTTCTGACGATTTATTGCACATGATTTGTTTTATTAGTTTATTTTCCTCCAGTGCGTTGCCTATGCTTGAGACCTTGCTTTGGCCACTGTGCTGTGCTTTTGCATTGTGATGTCACGGCCTTGGTATGATCTCCAAGGGGAGGCTTCCGCTCCTGACAAACCTAGCCGCCAACAGTTCCCTCTGGCCCACCTACCCACCACTGCCAAACCCATAGGAGCTGGAGTGAGGTCTGGACCTCTCTCTCTCTCTCTCTCTAATGGCCAGCTCAAATAGATGTTCGGTACATTTGGAAGAAGTTGACTTCAACCCATTGCAAAAAGCAATTTTACCGTAGCCATTTTAAAGCACTTCTCTCATTGTGCATGGAGGGATGGAACCATTCTAAAAGTTATGCAGGACAGAGCCTGGACACTTGGTGCAATCGTAATTTTTATTTTGTTTTCTTACATCCTCAGACCAGGGCTATGTATAGGCGCTTCTGGATCGGATGAACTTTGTCATAGTTCTTAGAGCTGTTAGAGGAAGTACCCCCTTTTTTGTGTGTCCACACTGCAGGAGCTGAGGACAATCAAAGTTCTTAGAACACTGTTTTGAGGGATTAACTCCTACTTCAGGGTGTATGGCAGGGTATGGCAGGGTTTGTGCTAGAATTTTTCCTTGATGTCGGGAAAAAATTATTTTACCGGACAAATTTGAAACTTATCGGTCACGTTTCAATAACACCTAGGCTGATGAAAGAATGATAATGATCTCAGATCAGTTTGACTATTTAATGAACAGCAACAGTTAAGTAAAACCAGCAGTAAGGATTGATCAAAATCTCAACATTAGCCGCTACAAGGTAGGCTATTCAGAAACATCTGTAATCTGTAACATCTGTAGCCTGTTTCCAAAAAAGGCTAGGCCTGCATGGCGTCAAAAGTAGCCTATAATGCTACCAGGTAACATTTTATTTTCTCCTTTTTTCACTGCGGCAAAATCCTCTGTTGCCAACTTGAAATGAAACGGGTCCAATGTGTCTTTGCAGCTTGCAATGCGCATAAGCCGCGTCACTCTGTCGTCCTCCAGGCTGTTTCGCTATCAAAACACAAATGTCCTTTTTAGGGATAGCCTTCATTACAGCTATGTTTTGTATGAGCGTGGTTACTGGACATTTTGACCGTCAGGTTTTTACTGGCGGTGTGAATGCAAAAAAAAAAAAAAGTCCCTGCAGGTATGTAGCTCTCGGGGGAGCTCCCCAGTGGATAGTTCCTCTCAATGAGTCCCTAGAACTGTTTGGTCTGAAGGTGCCTTTTAATGGTTTCAGGAATCAGCAACCAGAAGACCTATGTCTTCTGCTTCTCTACCTCAGCAAAATGTTTAATCACCAGTTACTGAGAGGAGTTTCAAGATTTCACTTTCACCTTAGAAGCCTGTGTGTCTATTCTGGCATCAAGCCTAAACTGATGCCAACATAGACATCAAAGTCTCACTAAACATGGTAAACTCATTCCCATCTTGAGCTCAAGAGAATAAAGCCTTGTAACTAAAATATATCTCTCTATCAAAAAATGTTGAATCTCTACTTCTGCATGAACGTTGGATGGTAATAAAGACAAATGTCAGCAAGGTTGGGGCTCTCTGCTGTGGTCATCTCAGAACAATGAGCATTCTCCTTCTCTTGGCCAACTATAATTTCCCATCATAATTCTGCACAAAGACAGAAAAAAAAAACAAAAAACACAGGCTGCAGTAAGGTTATGTTGGATGTGTGACATGTTGAACCATTTCTGAGTTGAATCCCAACAGGATGGTGATGCAGCCAAAGGTTAAAGTAACATGGACAGTAGCTGTCCAGTTGAGCTGGATGGGACAGGTCTCTTGTAGGGCAAACTATATAGAGTAGCCAAAAACAAAAGGAAAAAAGATTGTTTTTGTCTGAATGTGCTGGAGAGGACAGTTCTGTGTAAGGCTAACTAAAAGTGTCGCCAAGAAACAAATGGAAGAAGATAGTTGCATGCTTATGTGCCAGGTGGGACAAAGAGGTCTAGGTAAGTCATTGAAGACCACTGAGTGCAGAAGAAGCTTACATCCAGCTCAGAAGTATAATGGCAAAAGTAATAGTGATACTCCTTGATTTGATGTCAGAAAAACTGCAAACGCACAGTCCTCTTCTAACAACAAATGGGCAAAGTATCAAGTGGATCAACCTTGGACACTAACCTCGGCGCCCGTTTTTCTGCACCCATCCATAACTGTCCTGTCATAGGACTGAGCCTGCACATCTCTCTCTTGGTGGTTTCCATGGGGGCCCATCGAGATTATTGGAGGTTTCCAGTTGCAGGTGTCCTATTTCGATGATTCAGGAGAATCGGTGAAACTAGGTGTCCTTGTGTTTCTTCTCATGGTGCATGGCGCGCATCTCTGCGGACTCACTTATAAGGCTCTCTGATTGCATCTAACCTTTTCCTCCATATAGCTGAACTGAGATCAGCTCTCACTCAGCCATCAGAAGGAGAGCTGATAAGACCATTAATTGCAATCTCATCAACGATTATGAGAAGAGGTTATGCCGCTGGAACCCCTGAGCCATTATTAAAATGACAAAGTATCGATCGGTTCGAAGTCAGTCTTAATTCTGAAAGCAAGGTTATTGAGTGCACAAACCAATTATCCTTTGCTCTCCCAGTCTCTCTCTTCCCTGCTAAACTTTTGCTCTTTTCTTGTTCATGCAAAATACAAAATGTTGAACCAGTAACAAGTGTCTGTCATTGCACAGCACATTTCTAACATGTGTAACGTGTGAAGTGGATCCTGGATCAATTTATGTTTTGCTGAAGTTCTCCTTTGAAACAAGATAGGGCTGATGGAAGTCTAGTCTGAAAGAGAGAGAGAAAGAGAGAGAGAGAGAGAGAGATAAAGAGATAGAGAAGGAGGCATGGAAGCATTTAAAGCACTTGACCTGACATCTGCTCAGTCTGGTCATTGGATTCTAGTTGTTTAAAAAAGACAGAAAGAAACTGAGGATTTTGGAAAAACGAGAGAGATGGAGATTTTTGTTCTGGATTTCAGGGTAGATCAAAAGGTTTGGGTTTGGGTTGATTTCTAGACTGCGTTCTTTTTTTCTCTTTTTGTTAATACGGTTTTTTTTTTTCGTCTCGCTAACTCACGTAGCATGTGTTGGCGGCCCACCGTGTGTGGTTTATCAACACAGCTTTTGCGTTTCCTAGCAACCTTTCTGAAGCATTACATAACGGGAGGAATTACCACTTGGCAACACTTGTAAGGGAAATCAAAAATGGAGAAAATGCAAGACAAAAACATCTGCTACTAGACATCTTTGCTATGGAGCCTGCTGATCTGCTTTCAAGAACAACTGAGTTCATAGAAATAACAGGTAGTGACTCAGAACATGTCACCTCGTACATGCTGACATTGTTTTACATTTCGTGTAGATTTAGAATCCATAATAGAATCCACAACAGAATCCACAATGTGGAAACCCAGCATCACTATCATGTTTAAGATGACCTCTGACTGGTTGCATACCAAAATTGCATAATGTACGTGTAATGTACGCATTACAATGCAGTTTCTTTTGATTCCTTGAAGGCATTTTTGCAATAGAATTAACAGTTTCCTGCTTCACTCAAAGTTTTGTCATTTGTCTTTTCTGAGAATTTGTTTTGTTGTGAAATGCTTTGTCAAAATCAAAACTCAAAAGTATTTGTCATAAAACCAAGTACATCCATCAGAGCTTTAGTCTAACAGTGGTAATGAGACTATGTGATGAGTTGTTTGACTTATGATTCAATAAATAGTGGTAGCTGTATCTACACCCACCTGTATTGTTTGAAGAAAAATATCAAAATCTGGTATGTTTAGCAGAGAAGAAGTTTTTTGGGGGAAAAAGAAAAAGCTTCTTACTCCCACATTACTTTCAGATGATACTGGCAACTAAAAGAAAATAAGAAAATATAAATATAAGAATATAATACAAGAATCCAAATCTCTTGTGTTGTCTTCTCTTCGCAGACCTGTCAATCCAAAGTGTTTGACTTGTCGGACGGCGTTTCCCAGTATGCCTGGTTTCCCTGTCAAGAGGCCCAGCGTTCATCATGGTATCAGCAGTACTGGCTGAAGGTGAGGTCTCCTTACTGGTTTGATGAATTGGGGGGGCAGCAGTGTGCAAATTAGCATTGAGAAGGAGTAGAAAGCATCCATTAGCAATCAGGTCTCAGATACTGTCCCTGCTTCAACCCTCAGGGGAAGCATCCCTCTCTCTCTCTGTCTTCGCTACCTCGGCCGACCTGAAGTGACTGGAACTTTAGCTGACAGCTTGACTTAGTAAAAGGCTAAGTGCAGGTCTCAGCAATATTTCTTACACCTATTAAGTGCCTTCAGTTTAGTGAAAAGGAAGACGTTACCTCAGAGAGTTGGAACGTTGTCGCCTGATTGGCTGAAAAGGCTGTATAATTGGTGAGAGCTTGATTCGTTCCTGTTGTGAAATTCCATGGCGGCAAAGTAAACGGAATGTTTAATGAGTTCACAGTTTGTTTCTGCTAATTGATTATCCTAATGGGGATTGAAAATAGGTTCCATATATTGGGATCCATTAGAGACACTACATTTGTACTAACAAATTTTCACTGATTACGGGGCAGAACACAGTTTATTTGTGAACATATTTATTCATTTTATTTATCAGGCCATTTTATCTGAAGTGACTTTTAGACAGGCAGAAACAAACTAAGCATGTTGCTATTAAGGAGCTGTCGTATAAGTGCCACTGCTACGTTTAGTATTAGACCAACAGACAGTGTTGGTCAAAGTGTAAAAGATTTAGTTCACATTTGTTAGTGACAAGGATGTGTCACCATTGCAGAGTGCATAATGAGTCAAAGCCCTTGTGACCTTTGTGAGAAAAGCTCAAACCCAAAGTGCTCATTTGGTCAATGATTCATCATTGATGGGCAGCTATTCAATTTTTCTTATTAATCCACAATAGCAGTTCAATAAAAACTCACTTTTAAATAGCTTCACAAAAGCAATCGAATAAGATCGTTTGGTATCCAAGTCAGCCAACCATTTGACACACTGTTTTTTTTTTGTAGGCTGTTTTTAAGAATATCTGTGCAGAACTCTGTGCATTTTACTGTACTGGTCTCGTCAACGTTCGGTGCAAATCCAAAACTGAGATATAAATTCACCCATGAGTCAATCATGATAATCTAACACACTTTGTCACTGTCAACTGGCAGACCAGATTTCCAGATTAATTGATTGGTCATTGGAAATCTGATTGAAGCTGACTCCAGAACAGAAGCTGTTGGATGTTGACCATTTGTATTTATCACTCTTTCATTACAGGCTTATTTCTCACACCCCATGGTGGCAGCCGCGGTTATCGTCCACTTAGCGGCAGATGGGACCAGCTTTGTTGACCAAACCCAGTGCAATATCACAGTACAGCTAGTGGACACAAAGGGAGGCATACACAGTTTAGGTGAGTACACAGCATTTTGTATTTTTTTTTTTAGCTGATGATTCAGTTACCATGATTGTGAATATCATTATCATGATTCTGACTAACTATGAGATCTCATTTTATCATGTCAATCATTCGGTCTCTACGACTCCTCTTTTCTTCTTCTTCTTCTTCTTTGTTTATCTTTCTTTCCTCCTTCCCCTTTATGTGCCACTGTTCATCTGTCTCTCTGTCTGTTGGTACTTTCATGCCTTAATTGACAGTCATCTGTGGATGCTGACTTGCATTACAAAATGTTTTTTTTTTTTTTTTTTTAATTTTTCCAAAAGGCTTGTGACGAGAAACAGTTCAACAGCCTTAATTACACATAGACAGATTGTGAATGGTCATAACAGTTCTATCTCTACACCTCTCTTCCACCTCTTATGCCCCTCCCTCACTGTTAGGTGATTGGCGGCTGAGCTGTCGAACCAACCCACTAGTGATCCCAGTCAGTCATGACCTGAGCATGGCCTTCTACCATACCAAAGCCGTCCTACTCATCTTCCGCTCCGAGTTTGTGGCCATCTCTGGGGTGGGTCTGCGTTCCTTCCAGTTTTTTGACCCCATCACTATCAGCAGCTGTCAGAGCGATGAGATCTACAACCCCATGGGTCAGAGGTGAGTCTCAGTATCAGAGTCAATTCAGACTCATTTCACTCAATGAGATCTACAACCTAGTGGGTCAGAGATGAGTCTCTGCATCAGACTCAATTCAGACGCATTTCACTCATTGAGATCTACAACCCCATGGGTCAGAGGTGAGTCTCAGCATCAGAGTCAATTTAGACGCATTTCACTCAAGTCCTTGACTCGAAACGCTGACGTCACAGTGTTGAGAAGTTGGTAACAGATTGCCGTAAAGTGATTTTGGATCCAGAGGAGGATTCTGACCTCGAAAAGGACGTTTGAATTTTTTCTTTTAAAAAGTGCCAGGAAGCTTACTATGTTACAGTTGTAAGCCTGTTGTCATTTTTTTTTGACCCTTGATAAACGTTTGAATTTCAGCTTCACTTTTGACAGCCCAAGTCAGGACAGCTTATGCTGCGGAGTGTAAAATTTGTGATTCTGAGCCCAAACGCTGAAATGAAGTGACACAGAACCAACACTGTTTCAGACTGAAATGCAGATCATACCATGAAGACCATTAGACAATTATCAATATTTATATATGATGGCCAAGCCGTCAATATAGCTGATAATATTCTCTGTGACAGGGCTATGTCCATTTTGGTCATCTGTATCCTCATGCTTTTTATTGCATTTAAAGACAAGGGCCAAATTTCTTTGGTTAAGTTGAAAACGAGAGTTGCAAAAACTCAGCCCAACAAATATTAATCACTCTAATTTACTCTAGATTAAGGAGAAAACTGTGGGTGGACTATGTTATTGGACAGGACACTAATTCATTAGCTGAGAATGTAGCCAGGCTGTGTATAGTTCGGTCGCTCCTTTGGCCCAAATCAGCTTCATTTATACGTCTTGTTTGTTTGAGCTGGGTTTTTGTGGAATATTTTTCTATGAATTATTGTGCAATTTTAATTTTCAAATTCCCCAGTATGGGTGCTTTCTCTATTGACAGGAGCCTGGTTTGCACTAGTGCAATAAACCACTTCACAGATTGGTTTCTACACTAGACACACAAGTACTATCAAAATGCAGAAATCAAGTGTGTAGGGTAAGATGTGGAGAGGCCCAGAATCTTACAGAGACCTTGTGTGTATAGCCATACTTTACACTCAACAACTGTACAGTTCCAAAGCCAGTAAATATGCAGGAAAATTAACAAGGATCCTTCCACTCAAACACATATTTAAGTCTTTGAAAATAAGTATTACACTCAATTTCACCATGCAGAACAACCTTAGTGCATGTTGTGCATATTTGCACGTAAACATACATAAATGCACACAGACTCTAACTCCCTCATCCTCCTCTGCTTAACACCACACACACACACACACACACACACACACACACACACACCAAACATAATCTACGCACGACATTTTTCTGGCTTTTTTGGGTTGGCATGGTTTACGGAATCAGCTGCAGAGATTCTGCTCTCCTGCCAGCCACAGACTTCCCGTAATGTTTTTCCATCTACCAAAAACTCCAAGTCCCTTATTCCCAGTGCTGTTAACAATGGGAATCATTAACGTGACTATGTCTTAGGCTTCTGTCTCCAGGCATGCTTGCGTATTTGGATGTGGTGAAGGAATGTTTTTGGAAACTTACATTAGTCAAATAGAGATATATTTAAAATCCACAAGTAGATATTCAAAGTGGAGCTTAGTGAGTAAGATCAAATGTGCAAGTGTGCATGCACAGTAAGCACGCACAGATGTTTTCATCTGCAAGCAGAAATGCATGTATACTGAAATTAAATACATGTATCATATGGATGTCAACAGTCATAGTGGTGATATTAGTCCACGAGTCATGTAGTTCTCATATTTGACATGTTGGACTTGCAACATGACATAAAACCTCTGCACAGACATAATGAGTGATGTTATATAAAGCATCCCTGTGCGTTGTTGCTTTTCAGGAAAACGTGTGCATTTTTAGCTCTACAGTACTTGGCTGTTCTTGCCAGCTTACATTTACTGTGGATGCAATAACATTCTCATATGATTCATGTTGGAAGTATGTAACCTTTCATCTCCACAGCAAGACACTGAAACACATCGTCCAGGTTACACTTTCATTGACTTTTAAGCACGAGATATCGACTTTTACTGGTCATATCCATTTTGTACCTCTTAATTTGCTTGTAGCTTTCTATGGCATAATGAAATAGTATACCTGTCCATTTTTCAAAGCTCCCCCCTCTCCTCTATCTATCTATCTATCTATCTATCTATCTATCTATCTATCTATCTATCTATCTATCTATCTATCTATCTATCTATCTATCTATCTATCTATCTATCTATCTATCTATCTATCTTTTAAATGACCTCCCTCTCAAACTCCCCTACAGTTCTCGGGGATTTGACTTCAGCAGCAAAGCTCTCAAAAGAGGCAACTCTGCTTAAGCCTTTCCATTCCAGGAGCACTTTTCTTTTCTTTTTTTCTTTTCTTTTCTTTTCTTTTCTTTTCTTTTCTTTTTTTTTTTTTTTACTTTCCTTCTCTCCCTTTTTCTGCCAAAAGTTGTTTTGAGGGTTACATTTTTTTATCCTCAATTTCTTCTCTGTTGTTCATGGAGTCGCATGAATAGAAGTTAATGAACTAGGAAGACTTAAAAAAAAAAGGAAAGAAAAGAAAAAAGACAACTCCCACATACCCATACACTGCTAAGTGTCTGCTCTTGTCCTCACAGAAGCTTATTGGTGAAAGTGTCTGAAAACATTGAAAAAAGGCCCCTATATACAACCACAGAAGAGAGTGTCTAGCTATCTTTTTTTTTTTTTTTTATGAGAGCCAGTGTAAAACATGAGGTCTGGTTGTAATACTTTCTCATCTGTTGATTTGTAAAGCACACACACACAAACATTCTCACACGCCTACTCTTTCCCGTCAGTTGCATGCAACTGATTAATCGTCTGATTGATTCATTATCGGCGTGTCATTTGTCCCAGAATGTGTGTGTGTGTGTGTTTGTGTGTGTGTGTGTGTGTGTGTGTGTGTGTTTGTATGTGTGTGTAGTGTGTTTGTTTGTGTGTGTGTGTGTGTGTGTGTGTGAGAGAGAGAGAGAGAGACAGAGAGAGACAGAGAGAGGGAGCTCCTGACAGGGTAATTATGAGCTCTTGGCAAATTAAAATCCATTATTGTTCACATGTGAGAAGTGATGAAATACTTCCCTCACACAGAAAGTGTGTAAACATTTGTTACATTTTACAGGAATGCTCAGGCTCCCCTCTGTTTTTGTTGTCGACGTGGTGAATTTTTTTTTTTCCCTTCTCCACTCACCCTGACCTGTGTCCCTTTGCCATGCCTGTCAACAAGACGGGTCCGCAGTTGGCTGAACAGTCATCCGTGCCTCATGACACGATTACGACAGGACTTCACGAAACTTATGTTGGTTTTGTAAGAGACAAGGGTTTCATTTTTGCGTCGTAAAAATGTTTGTTTTCTAGCGGTGACTTGCTGTCGTATTTATCTGCTGTAAAAGTTGTACCCATAGTGTGTATGTCTCTTGACTTTGCTGACTCAATAATCTGGGCTGCGACCAGCAGTCACAAACTACCCTCATTTATTAAAAGACAGTCAGTGGAAACCATGGGCCAAGCACATTCTATTTATGCTGCTTGCCCCTCCCCACCCCCAACCCCACCCACCTTCCCCTCCCCCCTCCCCCCTCCTAGTCCCCTTGGCTTTCCGTGGCCAAAATAACGAAGATTAATAACATGATGACTAGGGTTTGTGGGTGTGTGTGTGTGCAAGCGTGAGTGTTTTTGTGTATGTGTGTGTGCGTGTGTGTGCGTGTACATGGGCGTGTGTGTGCGCGCGCGCGTGTGTGTGAGTGTGTGCGTGCGCGGCTGGGCAGAGCTGGTTGTGATATGTAATATTCCTTTGTGAGTCCTCACAGCTGTCTGGAGATGACGTAGTGTGTTTGTGGCACCAAACTGCCTCTCCCTTGCTCTCTCACTCACAAATACACACATACACGCACACACACACACACACGATCTGGCAACGCATAAACAGTTCTTTGGCACATACAACAACACATTCACACACTCAGTTGCCCTGATGGCTGGAATACACTCAGTTCTCTCTCTCTCTCTCTCTCGCTCTCTCTATCTCTCTCTCTATCTCTCTCTGTGTCTCTCTGTGTCTCTCTCTCTCTCTCACCACAGTTGCGTTCATTACTCCTGCGAAGCCAGTGACTGTCAGGAGTTGCTGATCCGCAATGCAGTGGTGAGGTGCAGTGAAGGTGGAGGTGGCTTTTTTAACGGAGCACGCTGCACCGTCACCTGCCACAGCGGTTATGTTCTCCAGATCCACCGAGACGATGACATCATCAAGAGCCAGGTAAGATGGAGAGGCAGCGTGAGACAGACGGAGAGAGAGAGAGGGTGAGAGAGAGAGAGAGAGAGAGAGAGAGAGAGAGAGAGAGAGAGGTAGTGAGAGCTGTGTGTGTGTGTGTGTGTGTGTGTGTGAGTGTGTGTCTGTAAGAGAGAGAAAGAGAGAGGGATTTGTGCCATATATGTAGGACAGAGATATATTCCTTTCGCACATCTTTTCCCCATGGTATCTGCTTCATATTGGGAGTGATTCCCAAATACCACCTGTTTGTCTGTGTGTGTGTGTGTGTGTGTGTGTGTGTGTGTGTGTGTGTGTGTGTGTATGTGTGTGTGTGTGTGTGTGTGTGTGTGTGCACATGTGTTTGTTTTGTGGGTCGGTTCACCATCACCTGGCCACAAACAGTTTCAACACCTTGGGTGCCCTCTCTCTTTCACGCCTTCATGTCGTTCACCTTCAAAGAGTTCTGATCTCTTTACCAGGACATGTCAAAATGACTCACAGAAAGCAACCGAGAATTAGGCCCCAAATTCATTTAGAAACTATATTCGCTAGGCAACAAAGTTCTATCACTTTATCACAACACCATTAACTTTCCGCCTAACACTGCATGGCCAACACGCCTTTCTGCTCCAGTGTCCACAGTTGCTCTAGGCTGACTGACTTTGCTAATAGCTGGTCACACAACTGTGAATCAATTCTGAAACAACCACAGAGATGCACAAATGAATGGGGATTGGGGTACATCATAATGTTTCATTTGTCTTTCTTTCTCTCTTCTCTCTCTCTCTCTCTCTCTCTCTCTCATTCTGACACTCTAAAAACTCTTGTGTTTACAGTGGCTGAGACAGCACCTAAGCAGGTTTTGTCATGGGCATAGCAGTAGCATATGGAAGCATTTAACTGTTGCCTGGACAGCGACACATACACAAATGCATATGCACTCTCTCTCTCTCTCTCTCTGTCTCTCTCAGACACTCTCTCTCTCTCTCACTCTCTCTCTCTCTCTCTCTCTCTCTCTCTCTCTCTCTCTCTCACACACACACACACACACACACACACAGAGTAATATTGTAGTTACGGGACTCACTGAGAGAGTTTGCCATGTAAATCTGAATGGGATGCTCTTTATACAGCCTCGATGAAAACCATTCAGCAGTGTGAGCTCTGAGATTCAAATCGTAGATGCAACAGACTAGCTGACTGCGGCCTGTGCTCCTCTGGGCAGGTGAGTTGACGGTATCCACGGCAATGTATCCCTTGAATAGTCCCTTGCCGTCTGACAGCATCATAGACTCCGATGCTGCACAGTCTTCAGTTATGTAGGGTCTTCTGCTTTAGAGAGGGAAGAACAGTAACCATGACACTGGATGAAAACTACAAAAAAAAAAAAAAAAAAAAATACTAAAGACTGGCCTCTAAACTTGTCATGAAACTGAATCGTTACCTCTTAGGCTCCCAGCTGAAAACTTGATTGTGTGAAGCTCCACCGGTGTTGATATTTATGGGCAAACCTCAGTTTGGAACCTGCTTTCTAACCAAAGTAATCAAAGTCAGTGCAAAGCAACACACAACCTGCATCTCTGAACACTGGAATAAAGAAATACGGACGGATGACTTGGTTTCTTTTGCTTTGTGTTCTTCATCTGGATGGACTGATATTTGGAGGAGGACAAAAGAAGCCTTTGACCCACTCTATGATTACACACAACAGTGAATCTGTCATGGTATGCTTAGCCAATGAACTGGAACCACCTGCCCATCATTGTTATTATTCTTATCATTCTTATGATTATTATTATGCAACAGAATTATGACCAAGGAATACAGAGTCATTTTAGGTAACTAAATGCTAAATGAAACACTACTAATAAATGACTAGTAACTAAATACATATTCTATATGACTTGATTTTAATATGCTAGTGGCTCAGACTGAAAAGCTGACCTCAGTGCACCACAGGAGTCTACTGCTTAAATATGGAAATATTTAAGACCGTACCGACTAAATAAAAAAGGTAGTCAGTAAGGTCTTGATGGTAAGGAAAGGTAACCTTCTTTTCACCATTCCAGAAACAGCTAATGGAGAAGGAGACTGGAGGGTCTGAAATCTCGATCTGCCCGAATCACGATTCGTCCATTCAGTTTGGTTAAATAGGGAGCGCTGTATCATAGTGGTGTAACTCTTGGCGAAACCGTCTGTCTGGGGTTTTGTTTACCTGTGTTTGTGAGAGAGCTTGACAACCGGTACTTACACTCAGGGGCTTACACAGTGGTCTGTGAAACCCTTCCTTTGATCGAGTGCGTAAAAATGGTTTACATATCTATAAAATAGCTCCAAGAACTTCTTGATTGAACCTTAAAGGGAGGATTACACTTGAGTGTGTGTGTGTGTGTGTGTGTGTGTGTGTGTGTGTGCGTGAGTGTGCGTGCGTGCGTGCGTGCATGCGTGCATGCATGTGTGTGTCTGCGTCTGTGTCTGTGTCCGTGTGTGTGTCAGTCTCTTGAGTTGTTCTACAAAAGAAGTCATCTGTTCCTCTCATCTGTTCCTTTTCTCTCACAAACCCCTCACGTGCTGTCCGTGTGGGAACAAGAAAGGAGAGAACAGTGTCGAGTCCAATCTCCTTTCATTAAGAGATTGCATTCTTGCTTCATTTATGTCCAAGCGGTTCCAGGAACTCCATCCTTGATGATCCTATCTTCAAAACAATCTGCTCTCCCTGCTTATTTGTGTCCGCATGCTCTCTCTCTCTCTCCCTCTCTCTCTCCCCCTCTCTCTTTTTGTGTGTCTGCATGAATGTGTGTGTGTTTACTTAATGCATGACCTGTGTGGGAAACACTTTTGAACAGTTTTTCACCTGGAAGTGCTGCATTGCACAGATCCTATCAGATTCGAAGGAAAGAAAATGCTATTGCAAATGTAAGAGCATGCAAACACTACAGTATGTCTAGACAGTCTCACGCCTTTGTAAGAGCATGCAAAGACTACAGTACGTCTAGACAGTCCCAAGCCTTTTTAGAAAATGTTTCACTTCCACTGTTCTGCTCAAATTTTCACAAACACTCTTCTGATGTCTTTCATGAGTAGTTTTCTCATGGCGTTTGGGACGAGATGTTTCAGTTGACATAGAGTTAGCAAAGTTTATGATTGATGCTTCACCACAATTTGGACATATTCATTTGTCTGTGCAATAACACAGTTTTCAGTCTTCAATCCAGATTGTTTAAAAGTGTAGATGTCTGAGAGTATGAACGCATTGTTTGACACAGTCCAGTAACCTCTTCTAATGGACCTACAAATCTGGAGTATATTCGTGAATGGTCAGTGGGTTTATGTCTGGGATTTGAAAACACCTTAATTATTTTTGACCCAAGAATTTTTCATGCTCTCATCAGGTATTTTTCTAAATGAACTACACCCATCTAGTGTTTGACTGATCCGAGACCGCAACAGTCCAGATGTCTTGCTCCGTGTTGCTTGGTTGCCCTGATGAAGCACAATGTTCGTAGAACAAAGGGAAAGGAAAGGAAACAAAAAAAATGTGTTGTTGCATCCAGGGAAACTTAAGTAATATTTTCATAATGCTTCCTAGCCCAGTTGCACAGTAAATTCAGAATTGGCTGTTCTGAAACTCATTTCTCGTCGGTTGGATATGCAATCAAGAATATCTGTGTTGAATTAGGTACAGTAGCCAGAGCTGGTTTAAGACTCCATGGAGTAGAAACTGCTAGCTGTAAATTTTTTTAAGGGGAAGGAAACTCCTTCAACACCATTACCCCTTTTTCACAAGAGGAGAGTGAGTCCTATTCATTGTCTCTATTTCTCTGTTTCTCTCTCTCTCTCTCTCTCTCTCTCTCTCTCTCTCTCTCTCTCTCTCCCTCTCTCTCTCTCGCTCTCTCTCTCTCTCTCGCTCTCCCCCCCTTCTCCCCAACTAGCCGTTTAATGCTAGTCTCCTGGTGTTTTATAAGTGTTTGTTTGTGGGCTTGTTTGTATGTGCTTACGCATGTCTGTGTTTGTGTCTCTGAGCAAGACGGCACTTTGGGTTGTATACTGGAAATTGCCTTGTTAGCATCTCAGCTCATTACAGCATGAGATACACTGCACAGTGGACGTTTCTAACGTGACGTAGCACTAACTCTACTGAAGCATTCACGTATTTAAATGTCAAAGTGGAACGATATCTGTCAGTGTCTACGTTGCCTGAGGTCATTTTAGAAAAACACAATCAATGCTATTCAACTGTCATCAGTTTCATACACTTTAAATATCACTGACAGGAATATTTCTCCCACCAACCAATAATCAAAAGCATATTAGAAACCCAATATTCTAGTTAAAGAAACGATATTGGACCAAGTTGGCAGGAAGTCAGACACTGGGCATGAGATCTGGACTGCATTCCAATTTCTCTTCTCTCCCATGAGACAACTTAAGTACACAGACACAATCTAACAGGAAACACACACATGCACACACACACACACACACACACACACACGCACGCGCGCACACGCGCACACGCGCACACACGCACACACACACACACACACACACACACACACAGATCATGTGTCACATCAGCTAGGCAAACAGGATATTGTGTGAGAGTGACTGACTGAGTGTCGTGATGATGTTGGTGTCTATCTGTGCACTGAAGACGGGTACGAGCGTGTGTGTTTTTCCAGTAGGACTTGACAAGAGGGCGCTCTAAAACCAAACGCAGGCGGAATCAGTTTCATTCAGTGTTGCACACAGATTTATTTGCTTAATTTTATGCTATGTTTGGTAAACATTAAACTTGGGGAGTGTACAGATTCATTTTCTGTCTCACTAAAAGCCTATTTGGATTAAACACTACTTTAAGGGGTTATTTGTCAGTTTAACACGCTGTACCGCCGCTTGATCAATGTGAGCATTGCATGCATGCTTTATAAAATCTTAATATCAGTACAGTTCTCATCAATATTTGGCGACACATCAGTTGAATAAGGGTTGCCAAGTCTGCAGACCTTTCACTGAAAAAAGGAAACAGTAGTTCCAGCGTAATCCAACATATAACCTGCAAGCAATCTGTACATCTGCAGTGCTTTTCATCCATTTCAGCTTTTTTTTTTTTTTTTTTTGGCTTATGTTAGCTAATAGTATAATCAATTTGACTAACATACCCTGACATCAATGTGTCTAAAGTAATGACATCATTTGCATTACATCTGGAGATCTGCAGTGTTAAACAAATATCAGAGACAAAGATGACATAAAATATATATGAGAAATCAGTTTCAAAGTAAGACTTGTGCCATTGTAATCATGTTCAGAGTGGTTAGTCTGTTATTATTAATTCCTCTTTGTATGGGGCTGGGTTTGGAGACATCCTGAGCGGTCTTTCCAAATGGACATGTTTGAAAATGTCTCAGATTTTTTTTAAGGGTTTCAAACATCTCAAGATGTCCAAGGATGCCTAAAGACATGGACAGTTCTTGGGTATGAACCAAATTACCTGCAGTTCCTTTTTTTGCCCATCATATGGTCGACATGTGTGTACGACAAATGCGCAAAATACAGAAATAACAGATTTACATCGAAGTAACAAGATATTGTTATGATGTATCATATAATTGAAACAAGATGACAGGACCAAGCATACGAGAGAGAGAGGAAGAAAATATGGATGAATATATCCATATCTTTAACAAAGTACAGCTTTGAGCTTTGGCCAGGCTAGAAAAGGAGGTTTCTATCTACGCAAGTCTAATTACACTGAAATCTAGCTGAACTCGTTTTTTATAATCTAAACAGCAGGTCCCTCAACTTGAGATTTCTTTAAAGTTTATCATACTAGACTAATCCAATAATCAAAGGATCCCAGCTTCTCCGTTTACCTGTAATAACATTATTGCAAAGCTGTAAGCATTGGTTTATGAGGATGTGATTCTAATTATGTATTTTTATTATGTTGTTTTTGAGAACTTGTTTTTCTTTTTCTTTTTTTTTGGATCCTTCTGCTATCAGCTTTCTCGTCTTTTCCCATCCCTCCATCCATCCAGTCATGCGTCCATCCATCCGTTCATCCATCCGACCATCCAACCATCCATTTTCCAATTTTCCAATGCTGTCAAATGTAGCAAAATAATGCAAATCTTTTGTTTTTTTTCTCCTTTTTAAATTCTTGTGATGCTTTTATTTAAGACATCTTCTAACAGGTATTCATCTTTATCCTGCCCTGGCCTTTTTTTTTTTTTTTTTAATTTGTCATACATATTGTTGTTGCTGTTGTTGTTAAAGAGCCAGGAGGGTCTGTATACACTATTTACAGACTTTTATAAGGAGGCCCAGAAAATGAAATGTGTTGTTAGGCAACTTATGGAAGAGGGTAGCTCTTGTGTATTGTTGTTAGGCAACTTATGGAAGAGGATAGTTCTTGTGTATTGTTGTTAGGCCACTTATGGAAAAGGGTAGTTCTTGTGTATTGTTGTTAGGCAACGTATGGAAAAGGGTAGTTCTTGTGTATTGTGTCACACTCTGGACTACATCTTTCCTCTTTCTGTAACAGACTGTTCCCATGCGCCGTATACGGGAACAATGTAAGAAAAAAAAATCACATTTGATTCAAGACATTCCATCTCTGCATTATTTCAGGTCACTTTCTGTCATAATTACATCACAGCATCCATAAAAACGACTGTTTCCAATTCAAAATGTTTCTTTTTCTGTAAAGAAGAAAAAAAACAAGAAAGAAAAATCTCATGGAGCAGATTGGAGATGTTTGAAATGTGCTGCTAATTAATCTGTCCTGTCTTCATTCCATTTTGTCTTTGATATTCTACCTGGATGGAGTGATGTGATCAGATCTTTATGTGTTTTCTCATAACTCAAACCACATTTCATAGAGTGCTCTATAATAAAAAAGAAAGAAAAGACTAAAGAAAGAAAGAAAGAAAGAAAGAAAGAAAGAAAGAAAGAAAGAAAGAAGAGGAAAAAAAAAACAAATAGCAGACATTCACACATGATCAAGTACTCTGCCCAGAATGACTCTGATGTTACAACATCTACATTACTCTTTAATTATTCACTGTGGAACAAAAAAGATAGAGTCTCTCAAACCCTGCAACAAGATCTACAACATTCATTAGTAATATCTGGCATTAAATAAACAGAAATTTGTTTGTCCTTTGTAAGGCACAGTAGGCCTGTCAGCAGTTATAAATGATGTTTGTTTATGATGTAACTGAAACAGGTAGTTACAGTGTAGATACAGCATTCCCATAAACCTGACGACTTTGACACATCACCAGCGATGCAAACTTTAATTCTCTGGTCTCCAACCATGTGGGACAGTTTTTGTATTAGCTTGAGCCCTAATATTTTGCAGAAAGAACTACGTTTGTTTGACATTCATATTTTGACATGTCAATGGAATATTTGAAGTATTATGTTGGACCAAACGAATGATTGGGGCCATCGAAAACAATGAACGATATGGCAGTAAACAGTGAGGCATCTGGCTGAAAAATCTTTGTTTTTCTTTCCCCCTCAAAGTCCCAGTAGACTCCCAGAGACTTCAAGAAACGAACAGCTTCTCATTTCTCATTACAGCGTAGCTTGTGTTCGAATGCCTGCTAACCTCCATTTAGCGGCGGTGTGGTCGGGACGCTAGACAGTTCAAAAGGAGAAGTACTTTTTTTTTGCTTGTGTAATATTGTGTTAACGTTGTGGTGAGAAGGCCCAGGTTTGTTCGGTGGGGCGTCTCCATGTGACAGGAGAAGAGATTGTCCGTGCATGGAAAAGGAGTAATGGGCCTATTGTCGGGGTCACGCGAGGCTACAGCAGCGGGTGGGTGGGGGATGGGCTAGACTCGGCCGCTGTACCTACAGTACAAGCATCTGTTCGCCAGCCTGCGCTCTGGGTCCAGCAAAGGCAACTGGTGAAAAACCTGTCGGCTGTTTTTTTTCTTTTTTTGGGGGGGGGTGGGGGGTGGATGACACTTCAGGTGCATTTAACATAAAACTAATCAGGACTGTTCAAAGATGAGCTCAACAGTTAAGATTTTTTTTTAAGAAATATTTTTTCTTTAATTTCACCGATGACTGAAAGGGGAAAAGCTTAAACATGAGAAACGGTCGTTAAAAAAGAAAAGAAAAGAAAAAGAACAAAAAAAACCCCAAAAAAACCAACCAGGTCTGGAAAAGAGAGGTTTTGTGCTCCAGATGTAAGGTCATCTGAGGGCAGTTTTTGGAATATCAGTGTTTGGTGAAGCGATAGATGCCAACATTCTTTCATGTTGGTATCCAGACCGCATGTCATTCTGTTTAGATCTAAACAGGTCACGGCGGCGGCTCTGAGAATGTGCTTCAGCATAATAACCATATGGACAAAAAATCTTTACAAATGTCTTTCATTCTCTGTCAAGAGGCAGGATGATTTTTTTTTTTTTTTAAGGTGGACAGAATTTTGTAACAGCACTACATGAGTGAATGCACTACATAAGTGTGCATTTGAGGCATTCTTTGTACTATATATATAGTGAAGTGTTACTGAATAGTTGTAATGTGCTGTGTGTGTGTGTGTGTGTGTGTGTGTGAGTGTATGATGTATGTGTATGCATGTGTGCATGTGTATATGTTGTTCATGTGTGCATGTGTGTGTGTGTAACGTATGTATGTGTGTAATTAACATTGTGATCATATTCAAGATTTTATTCTAGTCCTAATGCATTAATCTCATAAGCAGACGAAAGGTTTCAGTACTCTAATTCTTAAGCTCCCAGTCATACCTGCCACACTCTGTAAGCCTACATTTTGAAACTCAGATGCGTGATTTTTTTTTTTTTACTCATGATTTAACAGTGGCATGGAATGATTCTGCCTTTTGAGAAAAGCCTCTGACATCTTTCCTAACTGACCCCATCCTCAGCAGGCCGGCTCCACCGTGACCATCACATGTGCCGACGGGAAGTGGAACAAGCAGGTGTCGTGTGAGCCAGTGGATTGCGGCCTGCCAGACAAGTACCATGTGCACCCAGCCATTTTTGACTTCCCAGAGGGCACCACCTATGGCAAAGTCAGTACTTTCCAATGCAAGGAGCCTGCTCAGCTTGTTGGTAAGAACAGTATACTGAAACAATTATGTACTGAAATGGTATACTGAAAGTTTGTTCTGAAACAGTTCTCTGTTCAACACATGAAGTGTGGAAAAATGGGAACTGAATTGATTGATTTAAGGACATTATCTTAAAAAGTAGTTAAGTGCAAGTTGTATCTTAGAAGAGAAAAGTTCTGCCTTTTCCAAGTTGTCGTTTCTAAAGCCTTTTGTGTAAGTTTTAAAGACACCAGTAGTTTTAGTGTCACTGGGCTTCATTGTCCCCTAATAGATTCTTAAGAGCATCAAAGATGCAAAGGTAAACAACTGCTTTGTGTACATACAAACATAAATGTTTCATTTTTTTTTAATAAAAGTTCATATCTGAAGCTAAATGGACTTAATGAGCTATTTTAAAGCTGCATTTCAGAACAAAAATAAAACAAAAACACTCCACCAGTTGGTGTGAACTCTTTAGGCAACTAAATTCCCGTGTCACAGAGAATGACGTCGGCATAGAAACATCCAGTATTAAGGGTTTTCAAGTGAAACAGTTGGCCAAGGCACCGGCTAGCCTCTGTTACACGTGATTCGTGGTCCAAGTCCAAACCGGCCCGTATTTGCCAAAGTCATTGTCAGTCAGTCAGTCAGTCAGTCATGTTGGATTACGTGAATTCCACTCCTTCTCCAGGTTTGTTCCACGGCCTGGTGGCACTGCGTAACTCACAGGATGGAAAACTCTGGCTTTTGGCTGGTGTGTCTAATGAGTCAGGCTGATGCTAAACTGACACACCTAGTCTGAGCTGAATGACTTACCCAATCACAGACACTCGCTTGATTTAGTGCTACAAACAAAAACATTCAAAATGTGTTTGAACAGTGATCTTTTTTTTCTTTTTTCATTTTTTTTGTACATTCAGAAGAGATGAGAGGTGATTTAACATTTCCAAGTTTATGCAACACAAAACAAAAACAAAACAAAAGCAAAAACAAAAACAAGTAAAGATTAAGAGGGCAATTCTTCCTTTTAGATGAAGTAACTTATTCATATTGTACTTTTATCTTTGAAGCTTATATTAGTGATTTGATTATTGCTTTTTTAACATTTACACTCAAAATCACTTAGTATTTGTGTTTTGCACTGTCTTCCATGCTGAGCATCAGCTCCCAAAGTGCTTAACAAATCTGTGGTAAACTCAAAGCCATTAAGTGGTACATTTTTCTGCCTAATCTCGTTTTGGCTGGTATTGTTGTAAAACTAGTTGTTTGTACAGGAAACATTTCCATAGTATCTTCTCCTAAATTATTGGGCAATGGAAAAAAAAAAGCAGAAAAATGAGTCACCTCATTTATTTCAGCTGCTGAGGCCCTAAGACAATTTTTACACTGAACTTTTGGTAGGCTTTTTTTTTTCTTTCTTTCTTTTTGGAGCATATAAATAACCTTACAGCCCAAAAGGTAACCCTCCTCTGCCCCCTTCACTATTTCCTTTTTCTCTTCCTCTACGCACCCTTTCTCTGCAGGTACCAATAACACATTGACCTGTATGGAGGATGGGCTATGGTCTTTTCCGGAAGCCCTGTGCGAGCTGCGGTGTCCGGCGCCTCCTCCCGTACCCAACGCCGTTCTCCAGACCAAACGATGTAACGAGACGGGCCTCAAAGTCGGCTCACTGTGCAAGTATAAGTGCAAGCCAGGATATCACGTCAGGAACAAACCCAAGAGGTACAGTACCCGCTTCTGTGGCAGTGTGACTATTCCACGTTATTTTCGACATGTTTAAACAAGAAATCGCTGTTATTGTTGCCTCTGAGTTTCACGAACCAATGAGTGTCATTTTCCAAGAAGCGCTCCCCGAAAAGAAATGGAGCTTCTGGAAAATTGCAACAGTGAAACTCAGGCTTGTTCGCCTTGAGGGAAATCTCACTGAATTGATGATTTTTTTTTTTCGGTGTTTTGGCAGATAGCGTCCCTCAAATACTGTAGGATGCTTTTAGGTACATATCTGGATTAAGTGAATGTTCACTCTGGTTAACACATTGACGAGACCTTGAAACATATGCCTCGGCTTCAGCCAACAGATATTCTCCTAAGGAAAAAGCAAGACATAACTGATAAACCCAACAAGAAATTCAGCAAATATATTATGGATTATTAATGCATCTTATAAACTATTCTGATCCCTTCAAATGCTTTATTATCAGTTAATAAGGAATGTTGGTTTTTCATTCAGAAGGAAGATATAGACTGGAGATATAGAAGTATATTATGCACTGTGTGTGAGAAGGGCATTTAAGCCGAGGTGTTTCCTTCATTTGACACCCTGAGAAAGATTGTGAAAAAGTCCCCACCCCCACCCCCAAATCCTGGTTCCCTCAGGCGTGCTTTTAAGCGTCAGTGTACGGAGGATGGCCGCTGGTTGGAGGGGGCATGTGAGCCGGTGACGTGCGAAGCCCCACCACCGGTTTTCCACGGCACGTACCAGTGCACCGATGGCTTCAGGTTTGACAGCACCTGCTGGATAGACTGCTCAGGGGGTAACCACACGGAGAGACCATTCACCCCCTGCAAACAGGTCCGTCTCTCTCTCTCTCTCTCTCTTCTCTTCTCTTCTCTTCTCTTCTCTTCTCTTCTCTTCTCTTCTCTTCTCTCTTTCCATATTTTCCACACATTCCGTACCCTCTTGTTCCTGTGTAATTGATTGGATATATATGGAGCATTCTGATATTTTTGACTCTGCTCTTTACTTTGTATGTTTACTATGTATGTTTCAGTGTGTGTGTGTGTGTGTTTTTATATATTCCTATAGTGCTCTCTCCCTCTCTCTCTCTCTCTCTCTCTCTCTCTCTCTCTCTCTCTCCGTGTTAAAACACACACACACACACATAAACACACATATACACAAGTTGCTCTGTGTCCTTGTCGGAACTGTCCTCTGTGCTCTGTGCTTGATGTCCTGTACTCGAAATGGCAAATCATCAAAGCATTTGCAGCATGTCCTATATGTGATTAGACATTGACAAAATGTAATCCTTATATATATATGTATGTTTGCGTGTTTGTGTTTGTGTGTGTGTATTTTTTCCACTATAGGTTAGAGGCAGAAAAAAAAAAAAAAACGGTCCCCCCAGCTAACCCCAACATTATTTAATTACAGCCAGTCAGAACTGGACTGCTCCACGTCTCTTCCCTTCGCTTTTTTTTTTTTTTTTTCCTGCGAAGCTTGGCTGCGTGTTATGAAATATGGATTGGCCTTAATCTGCCGGTCAGCAGAAGCGGTGTGTGATTACATAAAAACAATATGTCGTTACATGCGTGTTGTCTGTGATTACAGGGGCCGACCTCCAACGTGATCCGATGCAGGAAAGATGGGAACTGGACTGGATCTTTCCGGATCTGTCCTCACCTGAAAGGGCAGTGCGCTCTACCTCAGAACCTCCACCCCAGCATACGAGTAAACTGCAGGAAAGGGCATGGCATAGGTGGGTACTGACGTGTGTGTGTGTCTGTGTGTGTGTGTGTGTGTGTGTGTGTGTGTGTGTGTGTGTGTGTGTGTGTGTGTGTGTGTGTGTCGGTGTATGAGTGTGTGTGTGTGTGTGTGTGTGAATCATCAGAGAACTTGTAAACCACTCCAGGCAAAACAAACCCCAATAGGCTGTTATTGATATATGAGTAAATATCATTTATGGGAGACCGATTCATGATGGGCTTTGATTGCTCATTTTGTGTGTCTGTCTGTGTGTGTGTCTGTCTGTGTGTGTGTATGTATGTGTGTTTGCCTTTGTTCACAGGGGAGGAGTGCGAGCTGTCATGTAGGGACAGCAACAACGATGTGGTCATTTTACCAAGTAACATGACAGCCGGCAGCATTCTGCGACATCACTGGATGAACCCTGACAAAGTCAAGGTGTGTGTGTGTGTGTGTGTGTGTGTGTGTATTTGACAACATTACCACAGGTTCACATCACAAAGGCACTTCCCTGGTAGACAAAAACCCTGGGCTTAGCTGAGATCTCTGTGGGACAAGTCTGAATCAATGAGAAGAAAATAAAAATAATAAAATGAAGCTGGGACAATGAATGGTAATTACACGGTGTCTGCGGTTAGGTTTTATTTGGAGGAAGGGAAAGTCGTTTAGAATTTATTTTTTATACTGTCCATGAAACACTGTGACACGCTTGTGTAATGACCAGAACTTTACTTTCTATGTTCTTAGAGGTTCGTTTACGATCTCAGAGGCCATTTCTTTCAAATTCCGTTGGTTCCTTCGTTATTAACTGTTACTGTGAACTGAACCTACACATATTTACGACTGAAGAACAGAAGTTAAGGAGTGAGTTGCAAATGGTGTAGCGAAAATACATTTTTTCAGGCGAAAATACATTTTACCCAACTTTCCACCTCGCTCAAAGAAAATATTCTTTTTTATCATCTACGCCATGCTATGCTATGTACAAAGTAAACAGTGGTGATTTTTGTTGTTGGGTTTTTTTTTTTTGTTGTTTTTGTTTTTTTTTTTTTGTTTTTTTTTCTTTTGTGGAAACTTCAAATGGCCTTTGCTTTTCATTGGAAGCCCCACACTCGCCTACCCGGTCCCACGTTCAATCTTCATTTATTAGGTGCACAGCCAGGCATGCACACTAGCCTTTCCAATTACCTCGCATTGGAAAAACAGGCTAAGATTACAGTAATCTCTGAACTCATTTGAACCGCAACGACATGGACGCCAAGTCGTAAAAGTTAAAAAGCCGTCGGTAATCACTATAATTTCAAAAATGACCCTATTAGAGGCCTTTACAGAGCTGCATAATATAAATTTACCTGTCAGAAGTACGCTGATTTGGCGCCGATTGCTGAAATTGGCAGTGTGTGTTTTAGAAAAAGAGTTGGAGAGCTGTTTCCCCTAGCACCTGTCAACGTAAACAGCAAAGTAACCCCAAGGCAGACTAACCCCAAGACAGACTAACCCAAAGGCAGACTAACCCCAAGGCAGAGTAACCCCAAGGCAGACTAACCCCAAGACAGACTAACCCAAAGGCAGACTAACCCCAAGACAGACTAACCCAAAGGCAGACTAACCCAAAGGCAGAGTAACCCCAAGGCAGAGTAACCCTTTGTAATAAGGAAATACAGAGTCATAATTGCCATGATAATCATGACAATACCCCTGTCTTTTTTTTTTTTCTTTCCTTTAAAAACGTCCATGACGTAGCTTAAACAAACTTTAGCAAAAACTTAACGCCACCTCAAATCAATTGTATAAGCTCACGGTCCAAAATTCAGAAGAATCTCTTGAATAGTCGTATTCAGTCAGTCAGTCATCGTTTTTTTAAACAGTCATCTCTCTCTCTCTCTCACTCTCTTTTTCCGTTTCATTATTTTCATTTTTCTCCACCCGACCCTACATTTTGGTGTGGATTTGGGTTCTGCTGCATCAGCAGTTTGTGTACGGCCCTGGCCTCCTTCCCTTTCACGGGCAAAGAGAGACACAACCACACATTTCTGATTGATTTATGTAAGCGATATGATACTCGCCTGGCTGGTAATTTGAAGCTGGAGACTGGGCACAAGGTGGAAGAAGAGGCCAAATCAATGGCAGGGCTGAAATGTTTCAGAGATGAGGGTTGGTTGAGGTAAAATCAATACGGAGCTAATTTCTTTGCCACCACGAGAAGTAACGAATGCTAAGGCTTCGCCAAGTCCAAGCCAAAGCAAGGCATTCGAGTGCTCCAGCACATGTGCCTCACACCGTGTCCCCGTCATGGCTTACCACACCTTCAGTGTACATTTCAAAACTGCCCGTCATGTGTATATATGTATGTGTGTGTGTGTGTGTGTGTGTGTGTGTGTGTGTGTGTGTCTGTGTGTGTGTGTGTCTGTGTGTGTGTATAGCTTCAGTGTCTTTAGCATTTCTCCTCAGTGGTCACACTCATACAAACAGGTCTTTGAACTCTTTGTATCATGCCTAGTGCGCTAGTGTTTATATGGTATCATATGGTTTCCTTCATAACCAATCACATCCCAAATAACCAGTCAGGATTCTAGCTTCACCTTCTTTTCTTTGTTTTGTTTTATTTTTGAATTTTTTTATTTTTTATTTGCTGAGTCTGGTTCTTTCATTTCATCTACCCTTAATCAATAATCATGACAAATCACCCTCAGGACTAATTGGTTTGGCCGCTGACCTATTTAGAATGTTCCCCTTATTATTATTTTTCTTTCCTTGAATCTTTTTTTTTTCCAAGCACTTATTAGTCCCTGTAATATCAGCAAAAAAAAAAAAAAAAGAAGAAGAAGAAGAAGAAGAAGAAGAAGAAGAAGAAGCAAGCCAGCCTAGGAAGGGTGCTGCTGTGTTTGTGAAACAGTGGCCCTGTAGGGGGGGCAGGGAGAGGTTCACGGTAATATCAGCCCAAGTCCAGTTTATACAGACGGGTTGGGGGTGATATTGTTCTCTGATTAATATGTCAGACCTGTATTAAAAGGGCTAAGGGCTAAATTTGATAAAGGGGGGGGTGGTGGTGAATGCAATGCCTTGATAGAGAAGGTCATTACAACAAGCAAAAGGGGGGGGGGTTCGTGCATATTTGTTGTAATTTCATTTAGGGGCCTGTATGGACATGTTTGGGGATGACGTCACTTCTGGGGGAGAAGGAGAGAGGTAGACAGAGACAGATGGACAGACAAACAAACAGACAAAGATTGCATAACATATCCATCAGATGAGACGAGTATACACATGCACACATGTGGGAAATCACTTTAAACAACTGCACCAGCATCTCACCATCATAAGTGTGTAGTATTTGTATGGTGTAAGTGAGTGGTCAGTGTCAGGTAGCAGACTGTCTGTCCGTTAGTGTTTGAGTATTCTGTACGTTAAGCATGTTGCGTAAGTGTGAGTATTCTGTACGTTAAGCATGTTCTGTAAGTGTGAGTATTCTGTACGTTAAGCACGTCATGTAAGTGTGTGAGTACTCCATACGTTAAGCATGTTGTGTAAGTGTTGGAGTATTCTGCACGTTAAGCATGTTGTGTAAGTGTTAGAGTATTCTGTACATTAAGCACGTTGCGTAAGTGTTAGTATTCTGTACGTTAAGCATGTTGTGTAAGTGTTGGAGTATTCTGTACGTTAAGCATGTTGTGTAAGTGTTGGAGTATTCTGTACGTTAAGTATGTTGTGTAAGTGAGTATTCTGTACGTTAAGCATGTTGTGTAAGTGTTGGAGCATTCTGTACGTTAAGCATGTTGTGTAAGTGTTGGAGTATTCTGTACGTTAAGCAAGTTGCGTAAGTGTGAGTACTCTGTACGTTAAGCACGTTGCGTAAGTGTTAGAGTATTCTGTACGTTAAGCATGTTGCACACAGCTCTTTGTAGCAAAAGCAGTGTCTTGGAGCAGCAAGGTCCTTCCGTGAAGTTATATCCATATAAACGTCAGATATGATATGATACAAGTCATAACTATATAAACTGGTCATTGGTAGTTCTGTACATACTCTGGGCTGCTATTAATCCTCTCAGAGTGAGAGATCCAAACTCTGAAGAAAAAAACAAAACAAAACAAAAAAAAACAGAAACAAAACATGTCTGCGTGTGTGTGTGTGTGTGTGTGTGTGTGTGTGTGTGTGTGCCTGCGCGTTGGCGCGCGTGTGTGTGTCTGTCTATCCACGCTGCTTGGCAAGTGCACCCCATAACCCAAATGTCCTCAAATGCACTGGTGGTTTTTTTTTTTTTTTTTTTTTTTTTTTTTTCCTTTTTGCTCATCTGCACCGACCATTTCTCTCTTTTTTAGTATTGATCTGCTGACAGACACGAAATGAAAAATACCTGAGTATGCAGCTATATGAGAGAGAGAGAGAGAGAGAGAGAGAGAGAGAAAGAGAGAGACAGAGAGACAGAGAGAGCGCAAGAGAGAGCGAGAGCAAGAGAGAGAGGGAGACTTATACATTACTGGGTCAGGAGCTGCTGTAAAATTTCTCCTCTGTGGAGGTCAGGCAGTCCTCCGCTTCTGGCCACGTTTCTAGGGTTGTTCTAACCTCAGACTGTCTGGAATGGCAGACGAAGTTCATTGAGTAATGCGTGAGTCTTCATAGACACACTTACGCACCGTCAGAAATATGCCAATATTCACTTAAAATCACCTTCAGAAGGTAAAATCACCTTATATTTGTTCCCAAGCACAAAGTGTACACATAAACATTCAGACAACACTCATTACAACAACTGCATTCAAGTCCCTATAAATAGTGTCATTCACTAAACAGATCCTGTAAATTCACAATATTATAAAGAATATGAAAAGCTTTCAAAGCTTTCTGAAAATACTACACGATGTTTTTATTTTTAGGATCCATCAAACCAAACGCCTTCGCAAAAATATTTTACCTCCTGAAAAGGATCCAGGCCTTTGAACAATCAAACTGGCACAGCAGTCAGACACACACACACACACACACACACACACAGAGTGTATTGGTTCTCGGTGTTCTTGGCTTGCAGAGACGCGGCATGTCGCTTCGGGCTTGAGGTTTTCAGCAGACGTCACAGCACACACAGATTCTGTTGATACAAAGCAGAGAGAAAGACAGAGAAAAGGGAGTGGCACCACTGCACACCTGCAACATATTTGCCTGACAGCTCCCTAAATACATCTCGTTGTTTGTCCTTCAGAGCCCTGTGAGTACAGGGAGGAAATCATCATAATTTATGCTCTTAAACCGACGTAATGACCCGTTTGATGAAGACAATATAGTTTCACACGGGGTGTTGGACTCAGGTTATCTGCTTCTCTTTCATTTGGCAAGAGATGAGAAGGATAATTAAGCAAACTTTTTTTTTTTTTTTTAACTGTGAGGATTACATTCATCATGAGCTGGTTGAGGTTGCATATTCAGCCGCTAATACACTGCTATGCTTTGTTTGTGCATTTTTGTAGTGGGGGGAGGGGGGAAGAGGGGGTGGGGTTTCTTGTTTTGGAAGAAATAAGAAAATTCTTTTATGCAGTGAAAGCAGGTGGCAACAGAGCAACTCCTCTTTTCTCTGTTTTTGTTTTAGTCAGTTTGATTTCACTCTGGGCCTTGTGACTTTGATTTATAATTGCAACCAGACATGGCCCTGACATTCAAATGATGAACAGATAATGAATAACGATAATGGTTAATGTTTTCTTTGTCGTAACATAGGGAGGTTCATCCTGTACAATAACACATGCTTTTGTTATCATTACCATTAATGCATCTACAACACTACCAATCCTTAACGCATGCATGCACATCTGCAACTTTACAACTGCTTAAACACAACACACACACACACACACACACACATAAAATGCAAACATACAGTATATATGTGTCCATGTGTAGTGGCATATAGTCATATACAGGCCTTTATACCAAACATTAACATTAACCAAAAAACCCAATTTCCACAGAGCATCGTCTGTACCATGGGACTGAAGTGGTACCCCCGGCCTGAAGAGCTGCACTGCATAAAAGGCTGTGAGGTAAGTCTCCTTAACTCCAGGACTCGAGCACACATCCATGCTGAAGAACATGGCTCTGTGACACACTGTCTCCTCTCCTTCACTGGCCACATTTTCGCCTTGACCTCCATTTACAGAGGCCCAAGAGGATTTACGAAGATTATGAAGAGATAGAAGAGCCCCCAGCTAAAGTCAGTACACAAGTAAAAAAAACAAACAAACAAGCAAACCAACACGTCCATGGTGTCACGATTTTTGTGATCGTTTTTTTTTTTTCCTTTTTCTTTCATTTTTTTTTTCCTTGTCATTTCAACATTCACCACGGCGTGTGTGTTGAATGAGTAGTCATCTGTACAACTGCAAAAAAAAAAAAAAAAAAAAAGGGGAGGGGAGGTCTGTTAGCTGTTAGAATCATGAAACACCAGTTGTCCCCTCTCAAGAAATCGCTCACTAATTGGCGGTTGTCACTTTCTGTAGCCTGATGTAGAGAACTGTTAGGGTACAGGATAGAAACAGTGTACTGCAATGTAGGCCTCTCCTATTTTCTAATCCACATGAACTGGAGACAGAAGTCAAGAACAGATTTTAAAAATACTGTGGAAATGGAGAAGCAGATGGAGACCATTCAGATTGTAAAGCAGGTGGGGTCTGCACCAAAAATTACTCTCCAAAGTATTGTAGGCTTTTGACTCTTGACGCTAAGGGGAAAAGAAAGAGAAAAGAGTGGAGGTGAAGAAGGATGGATGCAGGGTCCAAACCAGCACAATTAGAAAAAACACTGCCTCGCATCTCCCTGCTGAGTGCCTGCAAAGTGAATAAACATCAGGCCAAGTTAAATAAAGACTTTTGTCCTTCTGGGCTTATTCTTAAAAATCACAAACAAGTTCTTTTTCACGGTGAGTCCAAAACCGGTTTTCTGTTTTTCGCCGAAGATCTGGCTGTACGCTCCTGGGTTCTGGTGTTTGGGAAGTTTATTCACACGTTTGTGTGGTGAAATGTGCAACAGTGATGCAATCTAAACCTACCATTAAGTAACTGATCAATTTATAAACAATTTTGAAGTTCAGTTAGAGGACATGACATGTTTTGACTGACAATTTTATGACAGTAATTGAGTGCAACAGAACAGTGTGCCTATCTAAGACCAGAATTCCTGATCCCTAAGTGACAATTTTTATGACACTAGTGTTCTTGTTTTTCTGTTTTGTTTTGTTTTGTTTTTTTTGTCTTTTTTTTATTAATCATTCTGATGCATGTGTATACTTGTGGAAATTCTTGTGTTATTATACCATTTCATTTACCTCATGTGTGCTTTGCCCAGATATGTTTCTTAATCTTTAATATCACAGAGCCTGACTTTGTGGTTTTACCTCATTATGATGCCATGATGTTTTTCTTTCTTTCTTTCTTTTTTTTTGTCTGTCGCAGCCGTTTATTGGAGATAATTACTGCGATGCTATCAATAACCGAGCCTATTGCAACTACGATGGAGGTGACTGCTGCCACTCCACAGTCAAGACCAAGAAGGTATGTTCTAACACACCATGACAAAATATCATATGCATCGTGATATGTCTGGACTTTTTATTCGATTTACCCTATTTTGTCTGCACTCTCGTTACAGTCCATTTCTTATGCTGAAGACAACACCTCCAATAGATTTCATTGTTACTCTGTGTAGAGTTGTCCTACAGATTTCTGTATTGACTCTGTGTAGAGTTGTCCCACAGATTTCTGTATTAACCCTGTGTAGAGATGTCCTACAGATTTCTGTATTAACTCTGTGTAGGGCTGTCCTACAGATTTCTGTATTAACTCTGTGTAGAGTTGTCCTACAGATTTCTGTATTAACCCTGTGTAGAGATGTCCTACAGATTTCTGTATTAACTCTGTGTAGGGCTGTCCTACAGATTTCTGTATTAACCCTGTGCAGAGTTGTCCTACAGATTTCTGTATTAACTCTGTGTAGAGTTGATATTTTATTGAATAACCCAGCAAAAATTCTCAGAATTTTGTTTAGATGTCACTGCACTTCAGTTGGAGTTGAATTTCACAACACACAGTGTGAGTGCTGAATTGTTACATTACTGTGTTCAGTCCTGTTGTGATTCCTAACTGCTCTAGGCCTTAGAATATCAGTTTGTTCTTCTTCTGCTCCCATCTCTGTTCTGAAAGAGTGATAGCTGAATGTCATTGCCTCCCACGCAAGAAATAATGGCCTAGGTCTGGGAGTAGCTAGAGTAAGATGAATACACATGGCGAGGCCATGGACGTCTGTTTTATTCTTCATTTGCGTTATTTGGCACGTACCACTTGCGCCGTGTCCAGAAGACCGCTGTTTGTTGGCCAATTACTGGAGCCCTACAGGAAGGGCATCTCGTAAATGAGTGATGTGCTGGGAAGTCTTATCCGTGAACACCACAGGGACTCGTACCTTTAAAAAAACAAACAAACACAAAAAAACAGGAAGAATGGGCTTCCCCCACACACTTGACAACATCATGGGTTTACAAACATGGGGTTTAGAGCAGCCATGCGGTCAGAGTTGCCAAAAATCTCGTCATCCCACAGAAAAGGCCTTGAATGACAAACGGAATGGCGGGCCTTGGTTTTGAGCCAGCACTGGGCGAATAGACGATTCTACCTGAGCACCTGAGTGCTGTTAACTCAAAGTGTTCCAATAAAAACACCAGTCAGTTTGTCTGTCATTTTATTCTAGTCTCAGAAGTGACACAGAATGCTATAGGTCATTTGCCATTGGTTGTTGTAGAAAGTTAAGATGTCCAGGACTAGGGGTTGTCTTTGGTTGGACTTTTGAATGTTTTTTTAGAAGGTTCCGTGCAGTACATAACAGACTGACAGGTTTCACTTACAAAACTGACAATGGGTAAGAAGAAGCGGATGCGATAAAATAAAAAACGTTTTGGATCCACCATGAAAACATTGAATTTTAGGATTGTGTTGCCAACACGTACAAGTTTAGTGAGGCACTTACCACCTACATTTCTGCCGTTTTTTTTTTTTTTTTTTAGCCCTCAACCCCAATTTTCTACTTGGGTGATTTTGTTTAGTTTTGTTTTTTTGCTTTGCGGGTGTATAGGTGGCCATCTTTGTGCCTCTGTATCTCATTAAATCTTGTTTGAAGAGCCAGGAAACTGCTTCCAGTGGTTGCTGACACATTAACTCCTCCAGGAAATGTTCTTCACAGCCAACAAACTCTCCTTCTAACGCTCCTTCACCCCCTTAGTGATGGCTTCATAGATGGTGTTTTGGTCTTTTCAGCATTACCAAGTATCCCTCCCCCCCGCCCAGTCTGGATACTGTTAACACTTTAATCAGAGTCAATGAGAGCATTCTTGGATAAGGGATGAATCCTATTAAATTAGACCAACCAGGTTGCGTCTTTTTCTAAGAACAGATGACATTGACCAATCAGGAACCTCTCTGAGAGTTGACTTTGTACCAGAAGACCTCTGTGGTGTTGACTGAAGGTTGAATTGCTTTGGAACTATTGTCCAGACTTCTGCCTCATCTTTGTGTTATGTTGCTGGCACAAACACAGACTAAAATATGGGAATAGAGTCATCATCCATGAAAGGAAACTGTTCTAATACACATATGGACGACATTTCTCTCCTCATTTAGTATATTTTTAATAAGCAGGACTTTTTAATTTCTCCAGGCTACAGTGTGTTTGAATCAGACTCAGTAAACCCTAGGTTCATTCCAGGATCACAGATGTTGATAGCATAGTCTCCATGTTAGAGAGCTGCTTGAGAATAACACACAAACGCTTAATCCCTAACGGTCTTACCAAAGCCGATAGCTAACACTCGTGTTAAAATTCCACGTATGATGCACACTGAAGGGTGCACATGAAGTTATCTGACTGCAGAGGTTCCAAATTATGTATGAGGGTTTTAAAATTAGAGATTTAAATATAGGGGGCCTTTTTGTTTTTTGTAGAAAGTCAGTTGTGCATTAACAATTCCTGGCAAAAAAAAAAAAGACCAACATTTGTTTGACCTTGTTTCTATGGACCTGAAAGATGACTCTAGTAGCTGAGAGTTTAATCAGTTTAAATGTTGACTTAAAAGGTGTTAATTTATGAGCTAAGTTTTAAGGACTTGACTGCTAAACCACATCCCTTTCTTCTCGATGCCATTGCATCCTCACCTGTCTACAGCATTTTGCTGCTTTAAGGCTCAAAATACAATGAAATGTTTGCCCAGTTTAACACCTTAAAAACCCTGACCTTGTTTCTCAGAGTTTCATGCACTTCTGTGAATCTTCAGTCAAAAACTAGAGGCAACGTTTGAGAACATATCATTCCCTGTGTCGTCTTCTGTGACGCCGTGGACTTGAAGTAATGTCTGCTGCCTAGTTATGGACCAAACAAATAGTTATTGCAAAACATTCGTATTTTTCTGAGATTTAAATCAGTTCAAGGAGAATAGAATAAACTGAAAGAAAGAAAGAAAAAAAACCTTCAAAGAATGATTTGCCACCTTCCTTCAGGTCTGTGTCTGAAGTTTAGAGAAAAGTGTCCTCCAAAACCCCAGTAACAACCAGATCAACTGGCATCAGATGTCAAATCTCGGTTCAGCATTCAGGAATCCTCTCCTGGCAGCTCTTGAAGCAAATACCTCAGTCATTTTTCTTCCAAAAGTTCCTTCCCTGGATTTGGGAAAAAGATGCAGAAAATTGCACTAGAACGAACCAATCATAATTCGACTGATGGACTGCCAGCATCAAACGTCAACAGAGATTACCGAAACTGATGAGAGAGACCTGCAAGGCTAAAGAAAAAGATATGTTTACTTAGGTTTGCTGATCTTTTATAAAAAAAGAAAAAAAAAAGATGTATTTATTTATTTTTGTTTATTTTAGGAGGCACATACGTTTCACAAAAGTCAAAGTGTCCTCAAACCCAAGTGTTTACCAAAAAGGGCCAGTTTTGTTTCACCATTTGTATCAATTATGAAAATCCATTCATACATTCCTCAGTTTGGGCTGTGAAGAAAGTTCAAGGTAGATCAATGGAATCCACGCGTTAGTGCAAAAGATAAGAGCGAGTCATTCTAACTTGTTATGATTTTTTGACTTTGAATTGCACTCAGCCTCTCACTTAAAGTCCCCGCTCGACTGCTTAGTCGAGATAGACGGCCACGATAGAGCGAGACTGTTTGTTAATCCTCGCAGTTTAAGTCATTGAGCTCCATTCAAAACAGCTGGCAATTCGCCACCTGATTTTGATTTGTCTGAGGAACAGATGGGAACATCCTGAGTGTTGCAAAACAAAACAGCGCAGACGTACCGTGTAGCAGCCAGTGACATAAACAAAGCAGTGTTTTCATGACCCCAGCATCATTAACCATCCGTTAGCTGTCAGTCTTTGTTTTTCTACAGCCGAGCGGAGTGTGTGCTTGTTGATCTGACTACAGACGTAGCTCCCCGTTTGCTTGGGAAACCTTAATTATCATTAATGGGTTTCGATTCCGAAGCGACGTGGACTGTTATTCTACCTTTTATTCCGATAATTACTCAAAAAAAAAAAAAACATGGACTTTCTTGTACCTTTTGCACTCGTGTGTTTTGGGAATGACTCAGCTGAACCCAACGCAGGCTGTGTTTTCACCACTGTGACACAGCACAGCAAACACCAGAGTACTGCCAACAACACGACTGTGATCAAATCAGAGCAGCCCCCCCCCCCCACCTCCTTTTCCCACCCCAGACCATATTCTCTTCCACCCTGTCATTCCCAAGTCTGAGGCAAGCCCCCTGTTCATGGCTACTTTACACACAATCTCTCTCTCCCCCTCTCTCTCTCTCTCCCCCTCCCTCCCCTGTCTCTCTTTTCCAGCGTGAATGAGATAATAAACCCTCTGCCCAAAAGCGAAGGAAGTCAAAGTCATTTCCCCCCCCTGTGCCACAGCCCCATGTTTGTTTGTCTTCCTTATCTCTTAACCAGTGTTCCTTTTATTTCTCCTCTCTCCGCCTCCACCTTCTCCTCCTCTTTTTTTCCCTTTCACATTTGCGTATTAAGGAGTTCTGGATGACTGAGTGTGTGTTTTTGCTCTATGGGACTGTTTAAAGGTGCGAGGCTAGCTGCACGTAAAGGTCGCAGCAGGATCTGTGCTAATGACTTCAAGCTGTTGATGGGTGGGTGGGGGTAGGGAAGGGGGATGAGGGCTGGTCTGTGGGCACATGCGCCAGCATGCAGTGACGGCGGCTCCCAAAAAAGACAAAAAAAAAAAAAATATCCCCCAGCATCCTCAGTGATCCCCTTAGAAGGAATTCCTTCTTGGAAATGGGAAGATGGGAGGGGCTGGCGTTCATTCGTCAAATGCTCTCTTTTTTTCTTTAGTTCTTTTTGTTGTCTTTTGGCAAACCAGGGGTACAGGACCTTATTGTTTACGTACAAAACGTATGAGCTGAATTTTGCATTGCCAACGCAGAGCGTACTCTTAACTGCCGTCAGGTGACTTCTGACAGGTGAAACATTGTGCATATTGTTTCTCAATGAATGGCAGTCATCTTTTGTGTGTCACATGGAGAAATTTTTTTTGGTTGTTGCTTTCATATTGCACATCAGGACTGTACAGCTATGTCATCGCAATGTGAAATATTCACTAATGTTAATATTACAGCCCTTAAACAGGGATACTCTATGGTCTAACAGTCACACATCCATTGCTGTTGTTCCACGTCTGTTACAAGCCTTGATATACACTTAATCCCTGTTTGTGGTATTTATTAAGTGGCTCTGTGGCAATGTCCAAGGAGTGTAAATCGCTGTATAGACAGATGCTGATTCCTAACTCACAGACATTCCTAAACCAACCGCATTCCTCTGAGCATGGTTAGTGTAATCGCTTCTTTACTTAACACCCACTTTAAACAGTCTCTCTTTTGTTTGTTTGTTTGTTTGTTTGATTGTTTGTTTTTTGGAGTGTTGTTCCTGCCAGTTATGTATTGACTCTTAAGTTACAGCTTTACGAAGCTTCAAAAGAAAAAAAAAGCCTTGGCATTGGTAAAAGGAAAAAAAAAAGTTAGTGTCCTGATTTAAAGGGTGAAAAAGAGGTAAAAAAATATGTAGGTTTTTCTGTAGGTTTTCTCTGTAGGTTTTTTCTCTGTTCCCTATCCACCTGCCTCATTCTTAAACAAACCAACACTGACACATTATATATCCCTATTTCTTAGTTCGGAACGTCATTTGATTGGTTGACTTTGCGAAGTAGAGAAGAGAATCGTAAACATCAGTGAAAATACCCCTCAAGCCTCCTTTTGCTTTGAATGGAACGAGTCACGTTAACAAATCATTGCTACTTTGACTTAGTCGAAGCTCCACCAAGAAATGCGTAATCACACGGCAGATTTAGAACAGCCTACTTCCTCAGAGAAAGCAGATGACTCTTCCGTCCCCCGTTTGACTTATCGAGGAGTCGATAACCCGAGCTCACGTTGACGCACATGATCAGGGTTCAGGTTAATACAATCACGCCCTTCAATTTGCTAACAGGACAGCAGGATAAATGGCCTCCTTAGCAATTACTTGTCTAAGGAGTGGAGGCCTTGGCTGTCAGGAGGTTTGGCTATGGTTCTCCAAACTGAGAGACGCGGCCAAATCAATAAAGGCGGGTGATGGTGAAGGAACTGGAGCTTTTGTTTGGTGTTGTGGTGTTTTAACGTGAACTTTTTTAAACAAACCTCAGTTATCAGCCTATGTTAGACATTCCACGTGATGTTTACGATAATTGGCCCCCGCTGACGTGCACACACGCGCACGCACACACACACACACACACATACACACACACACACACACACACACTCACACACACAAAACTCTCTGCATCTCCAAATTAGCTTTTCAGCTCCTCCGAACTGGAGCCCATAGGGCTTGAGGTGGAGTGTCTTATGTCTGCATATGTGTGTGGGTGCATGCGTGCATGTGCATGTTTGTGTGTGTGTGTGTGTGTGTGTGTGTGTGTGTGTGTGTGTGTGTGTGTGTGTGTGTGTGTGTGTATGTGGAGGGTGGAGAGAGGGTAGCATGGCTCAGCTGAGATCTTGGGCAGAACTGGGAAATGGTTCAAGTGTTTCACAACCAGCCAGGCCCCCCTTCCCTTAGTCTTCCTCTTTCTCCTCTACTAACCCCCCCTTCCCTTAGTCTTCCTCTTTCTCCCCTACTAACCCCCCCCTTCCCTTAGTCTTCCTCTTCCTCCCCTACTAACCCCCCCTTCCCTTAGTCTTCCTCTTCCTCCCCTACTAACCCCCCTTTCCCTTAGTCTTCCTCTTTCTCCCCTACTAACCCCCCCCTTCCCTTAGTCTTCCTCTTTCTCCCCTACTAACCCCCCTTCCCTTAGTCTTCCTCTTTCTCCCCTACTGACCCCCCCTTCCCTTAGTCTTCCT
Organism: Chanos chanos; assembly: GCF_902362185.1. Lineage (NCBI taxonomy): Eukaryota > Metazoa > Chordata > Actinopteri > Gonorynchiformes > Chanidae > Chanos > Chanos chanos. Next base: position 21,460,961 of record NC_044503.1, read on the forward strand.
CTTTCTCCCCTACTGATGCTGTTTTGTTTTTTCCAGCTTTTAATGGTTTAGTTGTTTGCTCACGCTGTGCATAATGGTAATATGGCTTCTAAATCTAAATTTGTTGTTGTTGTTGTTGTTGAATGTTTCTTTTTTTTGTTGCTGAATGTTTGTTTGTTTATTGGCTTTAGCTCCTGGTCAAAGGCGTAAAAGGCATTTGCTTGTGATATGTAGTATGCCCATAATTATTTTCTTCTAGTTTCTATTTTTGCGTCTTCCTTCTTTCATTCTTTTTCTTTTCTCATACACTGTTTCTATGAACAACAGAATAAAGATTGGTAGGGTAGCAACTAAGTCTTGTTCTAATGAGTGGCAGTGTTATACCCAGTCAGGACCCAGTTTAAGCAGATAAGAGTGAAGAACCATTTGAGTGCTTGTCAGTGTTCAGCTAATGTTTGTTGTGCGCCAGCGTCTCCAACAGCTACTAAATTATGCTCAGACGAGCGCTGACTAACTCTTAAAGGAATTGTTGCTTTATTCAGTGGAATAACTGCCCATATGGCTCAACATCGCCTCAGGTTGTGTTCCGACTCTCTGTCTGTAACCTTTTCTCCAGGCGTCCCACCAGACAACACTGCTTCCCCTCGTCCATTGACACGTATATGCGCAAGCCCGCTGGTCCCCGGGAGGTAGGGAGGGGAGAGGACCTGTGACGTACACGGCTTGTAAAGGAAGCTTTCATGTTGTGTGTGTGTGTGTGTATGTGTGTGTGTGTGTGTGTGGGAGTGTGTGTTGCAGAGTGGCCTCAGCCTCACACCAGTATTCCCACCCCCTGTCTCCCCTTCCCTTCCCCCTCTGGGCGCCCCCCGATCAGGCCCAGATGTAGCAGCTGGCCCAGCCACCCTGGGGTCAAGGGCAGAGGAAACCATGTCAAATTTGCCACCCACCATCTCCAGCCGATGGAGAGATAAAGAGAATGGCAGAGAGGCAAGGAGAGAGAGAGAGAGAGAGAGAGAGAGAGAGAGAAGGGGGCTTGATAAGGGGAAAAGGAAGGGATTTGAAGAGGGAAGGAGAAGTGGGTAGAAAGACAGGTATTCAGTAAAGAATCTGGGGAAGAAAAGCAAGAGGAGGGATAGGAGTTTTGCTCTTTTTCTTTTTTTCACAGAGTCAGATATTAAAAAAAGAAGAAAACAGGGTTTTTTTCCTTCATTGCCAGAATATTTTTCTCTCACAGAGCAGCCAAAGCAGCAAAACAGAAAGGTGCTTAACAAAATGAGATATATTTCACTCTAAACCAAGTAATTCCATCAAAACAATGTCACATATAATCACATTAAATAATCTTCAGCACTCATAAGTGACACGGTCATATTGAATGTAAATCTTTAGCGCTTGAGTTGCTCTAATGTGGCTCTGTACTTACAGTAATTATGAAGATGGAAATAACTTTATAGCTCTATTCATCTTATCTGAATGAGACATTTGGAAAATGTCAATGCCAGTGAACAACAATAGATCTTACTTTATTTTACAGTAGCATAAAGTAAATACACAAACATTAGAATGATAAATTAATCTGAACAGTATTGTGGAAAAGCAAGCTTCAAAAACAAAAAAGAAAAGGGGGGGGGGGGGCTTGAAACAAAACACTGAGCCCATTTTTCACCTAGGATTGGTTTATATAGGACATTTATTCTAGAATTATCTGGCACCACTTTGTCCTCCTTTTGGTCAAAGGCAGAAGGATATGTGGAGTTTGACTGAATACGGAGCCTCTCAGAGTGATCAGTAAACTGTTTTATAGCCATCCCTCACACGTGCAGGCACTTGGGAGGAGCATCGTCATCAACTGTCAGTTAATGACAGAGTAACAGATAATCAAATAATCATTCTTCTTCTTCTTCTTCTTCTTCTTCTTCACCTGCATTTTGTTTTTTTTGTTTTTGTTTTTTTTCATCACCTGTACTGTCTTTACTAGCCTGCAGAAAAAGTTCTCAGAAATTGGATTTTGTCTGAAGTCAGTGATATATGGCCTGTTGTTTTACTGGGCATATTACTCTGTGATGCGTTTATGGTCTTTTGTTTTCGACATTTCAGATTCAATTACACTCAGGTGGTCCAAGTAAAGAACAAACAAATAAATAGATAACTGGATAAATATTCTGCCAAAAGGGGAGGGGGGTGGAGAAAGTGGGAGTGTGTCATGAAGGAGGAAAGAGAATAAAGAGACAGGACCTTCCACAGAAAGGAAAAAGTGTAAGAGAGACAGAGGAAAGCCAGTCACGTGCCTGGCAGCTGTCTCTCATGTCTGTCTGTCTGTCTGTCTGTCTGTCTGTCTGACTCTGGCTTGTTAAGACTTTGTATTTTTAGCCTGATTCCACAAAAAAGAGGGGGAAAAAAAGAAAAGAACCTGGCTATAGTAGAGTGCACCCCCTAAACCCCAACCCAGCCATTCCCTAACACACACACACACACACACACACACACACACACACACACACACACACACACACAGGGTGGAGGGTCATCCTGCTCTAATCCAGTGGCTAGATCCTCACTTGTTTCCCTGACAACATGTGGTCTTTGACCTTAACAACTGACTCTGGGTTAATTCTCCTTGAACGACATCATCAAGCGTGATGTGGCAGTGATGTCTGTGGGCCACCCAGAGACAGCCACAGAAGGTGATAGTTTTTTGCCAAGGCTTTTGGAGAGTGAGCCATAGCATCAGTGAGGAATGACAGAAGAGGTCAATAGGTTAGTCGAGGATCTTTAGACCCAGCAAAGTTCCTAGTGCTGAGATTAGACCTCAAAGATAATCAGGAACTCCATTTCACTGTGTAATGTTTCTAAGCAGATTCATTCAGTTCTGCGGGAACCAGTTGTTTTTGTTTTGTTTTGTTTTTCCATTGCGTTAACTGATTTCAGTGAATTTTCTTACATACTGTTCTATCACATTCCTTTATGTTACAAATTAAAAAGCAGTTAGGCCAGGGAGGAAAAGCCTGGGTATGCAGAGATTAGAAATGTCTTACCATTGTCATTATCGTCAAAAACACTTTCTCATTATGCAAGTAATTACGCAACAGTAGCAACTGTTAATATTTGCCATATACTGTAAGCCTTACCGTATATTCCCGGTAAACTTTTTAAAGAGTTTCAGATTGGTCTGCGCTGACACAGAGACAGCGAACAAAGAAAAAGAAATAAATAAAAGAACAGTGGAATGAATGCACCACTGTGAGTGGCACATGTGTTCCTAGTAAGAGTGACTTGAGATGCTTTTTTTTTTCTTCCCATAAACAGCTGAGGCCCTCTCTCTTTCTCCCCCAGGGAGTCAGCATTGTAACAGCTGGTGTCTGTGACGCACCGTTAACGTGGGCGCATGACGTCAGACACGGCAAAACAATATTCAAATTCTATTTTCAATCCTTCTCATCAGGGGCTCATCAATTTTTGAAACTGTCGACAGTGAAAATACCCCGGTCGCCACAGCAGTTGCTCTTCTCAGGGTGTCAGCGAGACTTTTTCACCAACACCAGAACACGGCTCACCCGGTTCTGGGGTTAATTAAACAATAACAAAATTGTTTATGTAAAGACTCCATGACTTTCAGATCGCCTTTGACCTATATTCAAGCATACTGAAAACCTGGGCTTCAGTTTGTTTATTTATTTGTTTGTTTATTTTGCCCTCTAGGTGATTCCGTTTCCGATGTCGTGCGATATTCGGAAAGAATGTGCGTGCCTGGACCCCAACGCGCCAGAAAACAAGAGGGGGGATCACCTACCGTCGCTTGGCTGAGAAGGCCCCTCCCTTCCCTGTGTGAGGGGGGGTGAGCAAAGGGTTCCTTTCCAACATGCTGCTTTACAGGTGTACTCCTCCTTTTATGAATCGTAAATCCTCAGCACATCAACTCCCACCTGCTTTCTCTCCCCAAATGCAGACCATCCCTCCTCTTTCCCTTTTCCATAAACATATAAACATAAAAAACGAAGAAAAAAAAAAAATGGACCATCACGGATATGGAGCCCCATTCTTCTCTTCCCCCTCTTCCTGTAAAACAAAAATCAGAAAACATAAACATAAGAGTAAAGACATTTTGAATGAATCAAAAAACAAAACAGCAAAGCATAGATAGCATGCCCTTTTTTTTTTTTTTTTTTTTTTTTTTTTTTTAGTTTATTTTGTCGGTGGTGGTGTTGTTGTTATTGTTGTTGTTATTGTTGTTGTTGATGTTGTTGTTGTTGTTGTTGTTGTTGTTGTCGTCATCTGTGTCAGCTTTGGTGTTCATTTTGCTGACTAAACATGTAATCTCATTTTTTTTTTTTTTTTTGTTTGAAGACCAAAGGGAAAAAAAACAACAACAAAATACAAAACACAAGAAAATTATAATAACTTTCAGTTTTGTTCAAACGAGAAAAGCAGTATGCCGACATACTCAATAGTCACAAAAAAAGGAAAAGAAAAGAAAAGAAAAGAAAACAGTCAGAAACTTGCTGAGAGTTCAAAGGACATTCTTTCCCTTGTTCTTTTGTTTTTGTTTGTTTGTTTTTTTCTCTGTGTGTTTTTTTTTTTTTCTCATGGGTCCAGAACGTTTTGCCATGAACAGTGAAAAGGTTCTGCCCCACTCTGTCCATCCTTAGCAGGACTGTGTCCCGTGTCCTTGACGATGAGTGTTCAAGGTTGCCATGGCAAAGATATAGAACCAGATGGAAGATGGTTGGATGAGACCCCAGTTGTCACGTAAGCCTTTAGCACAGTTTAGCCATCCATATAAGAGGGCGAGTTTTTATTCTCTAGTCATAAGTAACGCAAAACAGTTTAATAAAATCATTATGGAGTTATATAGACATATCTAGTTAGCTCTGGCAAAGCACTGGTGTCAGCCAGCTTATTGTGGAAGGACTAGTCGGGCCTTCCCTGACAGACAGATCATATTATCTTACAGAAGAAGCATGCAGTAGGTTTCAATTACCCGTTTTGATTTAGACTCCTTCACTCTCTCCCATTCCGAAATGGAAGTGTGGTTCTAATGACAGAGGACATGTTGAGATAAATCAGATGAAAACTATGTGGAATGTAATACAAAACAGTCACCAATATCAACACCGCCATCCCTGCAAAGTCAGTCTGATCTGGCCCCGCATTCCTGACCAGCTCCGCTGTTCATTTACCATTTAACCAAACATCCAATAAATGCCAACCATCCCACACCAATGCTGTGCTGAGCAGGTGAATAGTATTCCTTAACACGTGGCATTTCTTAACAAAGCATCCGTCTGTGTACCCAAGCACGAGGATGGTCGATTGTATTGACTGTAACAAAATTAGGAAAAAGTCAGAACGAGCAAAGAAAAGCTTCAAAACCTAGACAGACTCATTTAATTTGAAAACAAATCCTGGTATGATAACGGCATAATAAAATAGCTAATAAAACCAGTTGAGAAAACTTTTTCTTCATTGTTACAATCAAAATGCCGCCATTGCGATTTTACGCGGTTTTGTAATTGATCAATATTTTCTTAATGACGTGAAGAATGTAACTTTTACTCTTGAATGTAGAGACTTTCAATAACGAAACCCAGAGTAGGAGGTCTGTCTCAATACAGATTCACTGACAGATAATGATGAGTCCAATGAAGTCTCAATAGCTCTCCTACATGCCCAGGAGCTCCCTGGCTTCAAATGGGACAATAAGTAAAATGATGAAGGAACAGGCAAAACCACACATGCACGCAGGCAGGCAGGCAGGCAGGCAGGCACACACACACGCACACTTCACCCAGCAATCAAAAATAGTTGTGCTAAGATTTCAAACCTACAGTAAAAGCTTATTAAGAAAATTGTATTGCAATCTCCTCTTCTGGATTCTGTTAATTATAGTGGTCACAGACTCTCACACAAACTGTTGTGTTTTTAACAGGCAGAATAAATCTGCATTAGATTACAATTTCGCTGGATGAAATTACATAGAATATTTTTGTTGTTGTTTTTGTTGTTTGTTTGTGTGTTTGTTTGTTTGTTTTTTGATCGATCCAAGATGTTTGCTGCTAATTTGACCTCACGGTTTCATCATTTTTTCGCCTTTAAGTAAACACACGTTCTCTTTTAAAAACGTATCGCTTTCGGCCCTCCATGGAAATGCGTTGCAAATTGTAACGACATCAGTAAACGTCTATAACAATTACTCTTTTTGGCCAGTGCACCAGACATTCCACATTCAACAATAAATAAATAAATACATACATACATAAAGAAATAAATAGGAAAAAGTAACATTACTCCAGCTCTAAGCCCTCCCCTGCTGTCATCCTTTGCCATCAGAGAGGCATGTTGTTTTGACTTAAGATCACTTTAGTGATTAAACCCTTTGGGCAAGACCCCTAAAGACTCCCTAAAACCAAAATGCAATTGTCTCTCCGTTGGCATAAATTTGGGCAGCCACACGGTCCAGTGTGGTAAACCGAGGAGAAATGGTTTAGCGAAAGAATGCTTTGTACTTCGCGCAAGCATTAAAGCATTAAAAATCTTACAATGACATAAATAGCTAATGGCACAAAACTCAAAAGCATAATCTCACTACAGGGTAGCATGTCGTCATCGGCTATCTGACCATAGTGTCTTTTCACAACAAATCAAGTCCATTTCCTCTGAAAGATAACGTGATTATTCCCAAACTAAGCATTGTGTAAAAATATGTTTCTGATATCGCCGGTTTACTGGCCCCATAGTGGTTCCTTTAAGCTGAGGAGAAAAACAAGCTAACTAAGTAAACTAAAAACAGACCACAAACACTTTATTATATGAAGTAACGAGAAAATTCTGAATGTCAGAAATTTAGGCTTCTCCCATTTCGACCTACTGCATCTTTTCTTTTCCAACATCTATTAGACCTTTTTCGCCATGGCAATCTGTCCTGTTTCAAGGACTAGAAAGCTGAATCCTTACCAACCAGGGCCTTCCAATGATGTTGCCAAATTCTGGAAGAAACCATTGAACACTTTTCACTGGGGTTGACTGAGTAAAGATATACATACCCAACTATGTGTATTCAGCACAGGGCACTGCATTGCAAAACCAGTTTCACTCTGGTAAGCTTAACTGTTTTTTTTCCCCATCTACTTCCATTTCCATATGGTCTGTATGGTAATTTTCTCCCCCCCCGCCCCCCCCCCATTTTTCCATGTTGTTTCTGTACATACCGGTAATCAGTATTTCTATAACTGACCTCAGTTACTGCTCTTTCGAGTAACCATTTAAGGACAAGTTAAGAAGAAAAAAAAAACATAAAAAGCTGCTATTGTAAGAATTTATATTAAAAAGTGTGATTTTTTTCTCTCTCTTTTTTTCTATCTTTTTTTGTGACTGTGATAATAAACTTTTTTTGGTTCCACCCACTTTGGACCTAATGTAACAGTGAAAAACCAGCATCGATACAAACTGTCTGATGTGATCCAGTCAGTTTAGGTATAGGATCAGTGTGTCCATAAGATCCATCAGACCAACTGCAACATTCAGAATGTTCACAATAGCAAAGTTAAGACTTGTAAAATTTAAGAGATTGTATCATATGATTTATGTAAGCATTTCTCTCTGCTTTCTCCGAGTTTTTTTGTTTGTTTGTTTGTCTGTTTGTATGTTTGTTTGTTTGTGTATTCATTGAGAGAGGATTTTTCTTTATTGGTCATATTGTATGGCTGTTGTGAGATAAAGACTGCCAGGTGGAAGGATTTTAATTATGAAGGAACTACAGCGCCAGAAATGAACTTTAAATAGCAACAAAGAAAAAAAAGAAAAACAACCAAAAAAAAAAAGGAGAAGATATTTGAGAAATTAAGTCTGTTTTGTGAAATAGGATTATATATCATGCATGAATGGTCACAGACTTTAAGAGTTATGTAAAGATTTTGTACGCTATGTAGTCTTGGGAGGAGAAATATTACATTGCCATTTCATAGGGGTGATATGCTGTTGTATTCAAAAATACAAGTGCTCTCGTCAGAACATTTCTTGCTTAGAAGAAGAGATTAATCAGTAAAATGATGTCAGTGTCGACGCTAACAACATCCATGTTGCCAATCCGTCGACAGGATCTTTCAGATTGACAGCCGTGATAGCCAATGCTTTCTCTTTTCCTCATGCCAAAAGACTTTTCATCATGGCTAACTTACATGCTCTAAGCGAATCAAATGAAGCGATTTACACGCCTACCACCCATTTAAGTTCTGCTTGTCTCTTCTATGTGTTGGCTACAGTCTCTGTCTCTATATGGATATATATCGCAGACCAAATATGCCTGTATCTCTCAGAGTGGAAAACCCACCTTAACATGGTTTCAGTTTTGATTGTTTGTTTGTTTGTTTATTTGTTTTATTTTCTAGTGAAATGATGTCTGAAGTATGAATATTATGCTTTAAAAAACATTTATCAAAAGGGTACTGTTTAAAAGCCATATATGTATCAAATGGGATATACACACACATACACACACTACTGTAAACAGGAAGGCATCTCTTGCTGTACCTCATGCCTGCAATGTTTGCTGCTTCTGTGGAGTTTTGTTTTCTTTTTTTTCCCTCTTCTTTTTTTTTTTTCCTTTTGTTTTTAAATTTTAGCAACTTGCATCTATTCAGCAAGATGTAATGGTGTATATAGTAGAACTATTTATTGAGAGTGTTATACTTTTTTTAAGTTATATTTTGAATGTTCATGTAAGTTATTTTTACATTTTTTTTATAAAATGTATAGAGCGCCTTTGATGAAGGAGCTCTGAATTCTTCTTGTCCTTCTCTTTTTTTCCCCTTTGTTTTTGTTTTTTATTCCTTTAAATCAATCCATTGTCCATGCTTTTTTTTTTCTTTTTTAAGTCACTGGTACAACCTTAGTGCGTGAAAGATGAGAGGAAAAGTGTTTTATCCACTTGTCAGTACTCTTTTTCCCCCTCCATTCCTCTCTCTCTCTCTCTCTCCCCCCCCTTCTCTCTGGTTTTCATCAGTATCTTGAGTATTTCTCTTGTGAGTGCACTGCCCATCGTTACAGACAGAATGTAGCTAGTGCATTTGGCTGCCAATCACTGCTGCTCCATATCACCATATTATGAAAATCAGGTGCATAGTTAATCTGGTAATTCTTTAAAAAAAATGCAGTAAAGTAATATGCAATTATTTTTCTTGAATATCAGATAACACATTGATGCCCTTTGGTACTCGGCTTATGGAATAGATTTGTTTTTACTTAGGAAAAACAAGGAGGGATTGCTATATAATTTGATCAGTCGGTAAATGCAATATTTCCACGGCTTTTACGGAAACAAACACATATGGAATATGATTTATCATAAATGAAAGGTGCGGACGGTTCTCCTCTTGGCTGAGTTTGTGTTCACACACATGAAGGACCTGAAAGAGAGAGAGAGAGAGAGAGAGAGAGAGTGACCAGTGGGTGTTAGTACAGAGAGGGGCTTCAGGATGAGGGTTTGTGGAGTGGAGTAGGGGGAGAGCATGGAACAGGTGGGAAGAGGAGAAAGTTGCTGTTATTGGCCAGACAAGGTGTTTGTCCAGGTGTCAAAATACATACACACAGTAGACCTCAAGTCTGACTGACTAGCCACAGGCCTGTCAGCAGAGAGCAAAAAAAAAAAAAGAAAAATCTTTCTATGCCAGAGTAGCAGTGCCCATGGGGTTTCCCCGCTCCATACAGTCCTGCCAGTGTCAGCTGTCCCCATAAGTCACCCCCCTGCTTAGTGCCCCAGCAGACACAAAACTTGCATTTCTGTCAATGCCAAAGCCCTTCTTTTGACTGGTTTATTAGATATAAATGAGATTTTTTTTCACGATCTACATACAAATCGTGATATATAAATTAACATAGCTGTGTTTTGAAAGAAAAGTTTGGAAAAAGATTTGTGGCATTCAGTGCACATTCAAATATGCGAGGGCTGTGTTGATAGATGCCATCTGTTAAATATTCACGCAAACTGTCAAAACTATGAATACTCTGCATGTGACCATGCCTTGTCTTTTTTTCCATTAAAAAGGTTTCGGGAAAAAAGAATTAAATAAATAAAAAAAGGAAAAGAAATTCCCTAACATATTTTCTCAAGTTTAAACAGCCAGCCAGCATATGTGCAAGACACCATAAATGTAATGGCTCGCCTAAGAAATGTATGGGTCAGAATTTATAGAAACAAAACAAAACAAAACAAAACAAACAAACAAACAAAAAAAAAGCAGCTAAATTCGGCTACCTTTGACTCTTACTCTTTCTCCTGGGGTGTCTCTCATTTGACACTGTAGCAGTATCCAAAAGCACTGGGTTTAAGAGATGGGCTTCATTCTGGTCATTTCCGTAGACAAAAAAAGCACTTTTTCTGGCACATAACCTGACTTCCACCCTTTGTTTTTTTTCTTTTCCCCCTCCACTGTCACATTTATACTTTTTTTGGTGCTCTGGTTCATTGCAAATTTCAAAACTGATGCATCATGTTTTTGGTAGATTAATTATAATGCTTAATGAAGATGAATAAAATGTTTATTTCTGTCATGTATTGTGCCTAAATAAAACACTGGTAAAGTGACTATAAAAAAATGCCATTTGCTTTTTTTTTCTTCACCCAATACTACATTAATTATAGCACACATTAATTATAGCACACTAGTCATTTTTTGGAATGAGTCACCTATATCATCTTTTGTCAGACTATCAGAACAGTTCCATCATGCATGACTGAAATTAGAGCTTATACAGAATTTATACAGTCCCTCCTTGTTGCAGTGTGTGTATCACTATTACTCATCTACATTGGTATAAATGACTGTAAACCTTATGATGAGGTGCATTTCAGATTACGTAGCAGGCTAGCAGTGCTAACTGTGATAAACTTGTGGATTAGTAGAATATTAGACAAGTTTCTTAATTTCTGAAATGCAACTTCAGGTCTCCCATGTGATGGGTGAGTGACTGGCTTTAGAATTATTCTCTGAAATAGAAAATGACGGGTAGTTATGCATTTGCAAGTTATGTCAACACATCAGCACTTTAGTAAGTTAGGTTCAGGCAAATGAAATGAGAAAAGTCTTAGGTTTCAATATACATATTTAATATTCCATACTTTTTCAAAAAAAAAAAAAAAAAGAATATCAGTCAAAGCCACCTGGTACATAATGTATTTACAATTTTATCTACAAGTATTATAATTTATTATCACAATCATTATAACTTAAAATAAATGTTCTTATAAAGAATGAATTGAGGCAAATTTATTTCTTATAAACGTCCATGGCCTTAAGAGTAAATAGACCTTAAAGGGGGAAATCATCTTTTTTTTCACTTCAAGACCCTTTACAAGATTTATCTGGGCATTAAAGTCAGTACCTCCAGATAGTTTTTAGATACACTGTACTCATTTTCATGTTTTTAACTTTTTTATATCAGCAAAAATACTCAGTTTCTGAAACTCTAACCTAAAAATTGCGCTCAAAACTACGTTGACTTACAGTGCCTCTAGCTGTGGTGGAGGTATTACAATAAATAAAGAAATAAAGAAATGTTTTCCCAATCACTATGTTACGTCCTTGACGCTCCTCTTCAGTTGTTCTGCTTTCACACAGTAGCTGAAGTAGAGTCTTACAGCAGTGGTCTTAGGAATGAAACTGAAAGATGGCTAGAGTGCAACCCACCATTAATACAGAAAAACAGGAAGAGATTTCATGCTGATATGCTCAATGAATTTCAAAATGGAAAAAAAGAGCAGAGGATTTCATTTCAAGCAGTACTGTGTGTGCCGGGTACACAAATGGTTTTAGTGTAGAATAGGATTTATTAAGGTATAAAACATGGCTTTTTTTGTTGAAGGGGGAAGGAGGGGGTGCATGGTAAGGTAAATCAAATGTGTTGTGAAGTTGAAAGGGGTTCTGTCCAGGGCAGGGACTTGTGTGTAGAACACAAATCAGATGGTCAAAACAGCCAAATGTTTAATGAAAGAATTAGCATACCGTATGCCTCAAAAAGTATACTGCAGTCAAAAATTGCATGTTGGCATCGCTGTCACCTTTGCACTGGCTGCACTGAAAATACCCACCTGAACTGTATATTTCTATAAATACTGGATATAATTATATTATTGTGCCCCAAACAGTTTTTTTTCCCTTCTGGGTTTTTATCAGAAAGATTTTGGAACTTAAACATCTAAAGCACCATGGGATGTCCAAGCCTTACATTCAGTTTGAGTTTCTTTTTTTTTTTTTCTTTTTCTTTTTTTTTTCTTTTGAATATTTTCACCAGTACTCCTGAGGAGTCACATTTAACATGCTTTATTTGCACCTCCTTGCTTAGCTGAAGTCTTCACAAAAAAAAAAAAAAAGAAGAAGAAAAAAAAAAGAAAATAGATCAAATGTGAGTTCTGCTCAAGCAAAAAGGAGGTCCCAGTAAAAATTCAAAACAAGAAAAAAGAAAGATAGAAAGAAAGAAAAGAAAGAAAGTGAGAAAGAAAGAAAGAAACAGTCCTCTGTTCCCAAACACATTCAGTCTTGCAGCTGATTAAGAGAGAAAACTGGTAGCAGGTAGCTGAGACCAAACCGAGTCCTTGGCGTAATCCTCTCATCGCAGTTTGGACTTGCCGTATATGTTACGCTGCACGGACAGGAGTTTCTCTGTACAAGCCAGTCGAATCTCGTGCAAAGATCTGTGCCAAACGCTGCCGGGTGGGTTACCATCCTCGCCGCGGCAGGCGACGTAAGGAACACTCTCTGTCCGGCTCTGGATGTAGCCGCTGTGCAACAAGGATCGGCAAAGGTGGCTAATGCGCTCCACTCGCCGCAGGATCAGGTGAGCTTTCCTATAATCCAACAAACAAACAAACAAATAAACAAATAAACAAACAAATAAAAAAGGCCATATCAATAACAGCCATCATCATTACCACCAATGACCATCTGTGAAAAGCCCTCCAAACCTGAGCTAATAAAAGTTTACAGGTAGAAAAACGGGAGTGGGACGGAAATGAAATCCTGTCAGAATTTGATTACTTCCACAGTCCTCTCTTGGTGACACTCGCTAAGGTTACCAGCATTGGATCAAAGAGAAAGAAAGGAAAAAGAAAAGAAAGTTTACAGGTAGAAAACGTTTACAGGTAGAAAAATGAGTCAAACCGGGAGCGAAACAGAAATGAAATCCTGTCAGAATTTGATTACTTCCACAGTCCTCTCCCGGTGACACTCGCTAAGGTTACCAGCATTGGCTCAAAGAGAAAGAAGAAAAAAAAAAAACAGGGATCATATGAGGCCACGCGGCAGAAGCAAAATCATGTTATACATTTCCTCTGATCTACAGACCTATTGAGCAGATTCGAAACATATATTACAAGCTTTGTTTTCAGTTGTTCAGTGGTCACCCCTTTATTATGAAATAGAGTAAAATTTAATACAATAAAGTGTGATCTCTGGACTGGTGATGTAGATCAATCAGTATGAAAACACTAGTGACTTTTACAGCATCTCTGAACAGCTGTGACATTTACCAGTGCTGTTAAACACCAGTTATATGATACAAAAATCAAATATTATAAATAGTATTATAAATAATAAATAATAATTATTTAATAATAAGTAATAAATAATAATAATAATACTATTATAAATATAAATTACAAATATTATATCTGTTAGTGATAACAGATGTGATGCTCAATTGCCCCTTCTTGGTGATGCGGCTCATAATGTTGCCATTGTTTCCATGTTTTTTGGGAGGTTTTTTTCATGGTTCAGGAGTGGCAGCACAGTGGAAAATGGCCTGATATTCTTGGATTTGAACTAAATTAACATTGGGAATTATTAAACAGATCTCATGAATGCTACTTGTATTAATCCTTGTATTAAGTCTTTTCTGAGGAAACTTGCTGCACATGGACAGACATTTCAAAGTGGGACCAACAGAATTGAGGAAGCTTCAACTCTCTATCTAAGCACATGTCCTGGAACTGTAAAATGAGAAATTTCCAAATGCATTCATCCATTTACCTGGACAAAAGTCCAGCCACAGAAACAAGTGTATGTCGCGCTAGTGTTGTGAATATGTCGTGATAACAAATGTCTATGTGTATTGATCGTTACAATGTGAAAGCAAGAACCTACTGATTTTCTCCATCTTCAACTGTCTGATCCCTCACTCATCTGAGATATTGCCAACATGAAGCATAGTCCTATACCCATAAAGGAAAAGCCGGCAATGACTAAGATACGCATCAGAAACGTCCTCGCTTTCTATCTGCTTATTATTTTATCTTTACTGGCCAACCTTGCATATGACTGACTCAACTAGCCTGCGCACTCACTTCATCACTATTAATAATAATAATAATAATAATAATAATAATAATAATAATAATAATAATAATATTAGTACTTAAAAGATCTGAGGAACTGTTTTATTACCGAGTTGTGGAAACTGTTTTTGAGGACATAATTTTGACTGCTGTCCCAAAACCCTAAATCCAAAATCCTTCTGGTAATTGGCCAATTGCTGAGCAGTGTTTTTGGTAAGTGGCCAATCACAGAGCGGATTTTTTGATAAGCGGCCAGTCATGAAGCAGAAATACTCCCCAGTACTTGGTAATAGGCCAACCATGAAGAAAATGTTAAATTTTCTTTAAATAACAATCCCCTAAATAAAGACTTTTCCTCTAAAATTAGCTGTAATGGAGTTGAATGTTTAATATCAAATGTTTAATATCAAACATTACAGGCAAAAAAAACCCTGTAAGATCTACACCTCCACATGACATGTTATAACAGGAATTTATTCATGTACATATTTATTTATTTTCCAGAACTTTCTCTGGATTTTTTTTTAAACCACTCACTACCTTAATGTTTTACAAAGTGGGGAATATGTAGTAATTGGTGGTCATTTCTCTCCTTCCTCCACCCCCCCCACCCCCCGTTACAGTCTATGAGAAGATTTGATTACACAAACATCCATGGAGGGTTTGCATTGGCAGGCTACAGATGGACTCAGCCAAACAGGGCTATGTCTGGGGCCAGCAGAAGGTACTATACACACGATTCCTCTCAGAGTTTTGCCTGAAAACACAGAACTATTGCGTTAGGAAAAAAAAAAAAATCTCACTGTACAGCACTTCTTCATTATAGAGCTTCATTATGTAAATTTACAGTGTTTCATAACAATGCTTAGCAGAACTGACATTTAGATGTTAAGAGAGGCTATGAGTGTGAGCTCTCAGCACTGGTCTATGGTTTGGCATGGAAAGGAGCTTGGCCCTGAACCTGTTACAGCAGTAACTTGCATGTGAAAATATACAAAGTTTTAGTAACGAGTTATTGAAGAGTGCATGTAGTGTAAGACTCTGTGGACTGATGGGCTGGTGTGCAGGGTCCTGTTATGACTGGACAATAAAGGACAAAAAGTGTGTAATTTCATTTGTTCCCTGCTATCTACTCTTTGCATGTAACATTTCAATAGATCTGCTGATTCTGGTCTGTGTGAAAAAAAAAAAAGGCATAAACATTTCTCACTGCTATCCACAATTGTTCAGCTTTAAATGTTAAAGTTGTAAGTCACTAGCTGATTTTGGCATGTTACCCTCTAGCTCCACAAATTTTCCCAGCGGACTGAATGTTTCTGGACACTGATATGCTCTCTGAGGATTCAGAGTTTGGTCATCGACAAAATATGTAGAAATTACAAACCAATTTTTGCCCTGTTTCTAATACGAGACACAAAATGCCTATCTACCTCTTCATTTTATGCACTGTTGTGCCACTAAATACTCCTCTATCCATTTTACGGAACTAATCGCAAAAGAAGAAAATCATTAAACTTTTAACTATATTGTCCAAACCAGCTGTTCTCTCAAAATAACATAGCTCTATATCATTCCCACTCAGTGCTAAAATGAATTCTTTAACAACAACAAAGTCAGTGTTTTAATGTTCAAATTCATTCCCTGTTTTTTTGGACATTAACTATATCAGTTTATCGGTGTTAGCAGGCTAGTGAGCATGGACAAACCACAGTAGCGTGGAACTTGCGCGTAAGTGATTCTGCCTTCTCAACGGGCCCGTGAAATAGCTTTGCATTTGGCCACACTGATACCTTTTAAAAGGCACCATCGTTAGAGTCCGGCCATAAATTAGCTCAGTTCTACTGAGCCCTGCCAATCCAAAGCCATAAATTACACTTCTGCATTTCATCCAAATGCCTTCTACTGGACTTCCCATTCTGGTCCTTCTCAAATCGTTACAACAGCAAGCAGAACTTAAAAAAAAAAAAAAAAGAAAAAAGAAAAACCCTCTTTAAGAGAAATTTTACCCCAAATTTATTATGTGATTTAAAGCCCCCAAAGGTCTCCTCTAGGCAAAGGGAGGTGGGAAAAACACACTACTACGTCGAGGTTTCAAATCAGATACTGTCATCATCCTGAACATAAAAAAAAAAAAAAAAACGGCTAAAACCACATCTCTCACATTTTCAAGGCTCTTTTTCAGACACTGAAATGACCCTTTCATAAGAAAAGACAAAACAAAACAAACAAACAAACAAACAAAACATGTGGGTGGTCAGGACTACATAAAAGAAAACAAAAAGGACAAATCTTTATTACGGTATGAAGGAACCACAGTGGAGGGTTCTGTGGTGCTACTGCGCTGACAAATACAATATTTAGCTTGGCTTGGATTTAGAGTTTGACTTTTGAGATGTAACATGAGACAGAGCAGTGGAATTGCATGGTTATGTTGGACAAATGAATTTGATCCATTCATTGGGATGAGAAGTGCATGACAAAGAATTCTCAATAACAAAATAGTTGGCATTGGAAGGAAAAAAAAAAAAAAACCTCCAGTTTCAATGTCAGCTGGTTTCAGAAGATGTCTGTGGTAGGACATGACAATAACACTACTAAGATACCTCAGAATTTATACTCTACAATTTAATGTTATGCTGCCAAAATGTGAACACTTAAAGTTCCTGCCAACTGCAGAAAGTACCACTGTCATTTTCTATGCTGCCAGGATTGGCTCCTTGTAAACATATTCAGATTCTGTTTGACATTCACCTTTGAGGTCTACCCCCCTCAGTTGCTAGACTGATTTTGTAAGTATCAGTTGTGTCTGTCTCATAGCGATTATGCTGTTATTGTGTGGTTAGTTGGATTAAATGCTAATCTGAAGAATCTATTTTAAAATTTCATTCCAAAAAAAAACCCCCAAAAAGCATGGAATAAATGAATACAATTGTTTTTTCTGTTTTCTTTCTTTCTTTCTTTCTTTCTTTCTTTCTTTCTTTCTTTCTTTCTTTCTTTCTTTCTTTCTTTCTAATAATTAAAGTCAAATTGTCATTCCATTAAAAAAATCTATTTATCTATCTATCTGTCTATCTATCTATCTATTTGTGCATGTACGTGTACGTATGTGTACATATGTGTGTGTGTGTGTGTGTGTGTGTGTGTGTGTGTGTGAATTTACTAGGTGCCTTGGTAACTAGAGAAGCTAATTTTTTGAATGGCTGTCCCACACATGTACTACAGTGTGGTTCTGCACTATTCCACACCACTTCAGATATGCCAACTTTGCTTTGCCCACATTTGCAAGCTGGTAAGTCGTTGGCTCCCTGCACAGACCGTTGGAATAACAAAACTGTAATTTGTTGACCTGGATCTGGTCTGTGCAGTCCAGCAGACAGTTTTCTACGCACGAAATATGAATTTAAGAAAAAGTAAATTAAAAGGAAACATAAACACACAGATGGGGTTTGAATAAACAGAAATGAAAAATATACTGCAACACCAACTGGATTTTTTTCTTCTTTATTGAATTTATGTTCTGATTCAATGGCACTCCGCTGGAACAAGCCTTGTCGTGATTGGTTTTATAGACCTGGATTTGCAGTGACAGCCTAAACCAACATTTGTCAGGCCAAAGTTACTGCTGACCGTGGTGTTTATGGGTATGAAGGAGATGGACAGAGAGAAAAGAGTGAGAGAAGAAGTGGGCAAGAAAAAAGAGGGAAATATTAATTCAGTTGAGATGGGTGGCCAGAAGGTTTATATCTGTAATGAACGAGAGAGAGAGAGAGAGAGAGAGAGAGAGAGAGAGAGAGAGAGAAAGAGAGAGAGAGAGAGAGAGAGAGAGAGAGAGAGAAAGAGAGAGAGTGAGTAAGTCACTGCGGTAGATTTGTGGTGTCTGTAAATGTATAGCACTGGATCAGGTTCTCCATGGCTCTGAACTTGGAAAGTTCTTGTCCTAAAAATCAGTGATTTCTGCTTTGTAAACAGGTGTGAAACTGATAAGACTCAAATACCAAGAGAACTTCTGTAGCCATTCTGCTTCAGTAGTGCATAGTGACACTTGTCATGTGTAAGAATACATTGTGAAATAAACTGGTCTATGGTCGGACCAGTTGGATACATGCCTGGTCTTAGCTAAGGTCAGTCTACGTAATAAGCCTTCATTAAACATAAATACAAAACAATGACTGTTGCTAGGTGAGGCGTAATGCATCTGGCCATCCTCAAATTGTTATTATTACAGTAGCCTCACACGGTTAATGTAAAACTTTCACCGACGATCATTTACTTGGAGCATAGAGGTGATGTATTGGTGATAGTTAAGTAGGTAATGTGGCTTATGCAGTTGGCTTATGTGAAAACGTAATGCTTTTAAGAATGTTGACACAGTAACATTCCACTGACACATTTTATCAGCTGTATCCCTACACACCATAACTCTGTTTTTTTAAAGGGGAAACAGACACCTGTTGGTATTTAGGTCAGTGCAACAGTTGTGATGCGTTACCTCAGTGGACAAATATTTACCCTTTTTGTATTGTTGTTGTTTAATCAATGATTTTCACAGAATGACCAAGTGAAGTGAAAGTAGCTTTACACCTGTCTTTAAAGACCAAAAGTTAAAAAAAAAAAAAAAGATCTGCTTCACCCCCCCCCTTCTTTTTTTAATCCATTCAACATTTTAAGAATTTAAAAGCGTGTAGTTTTATATGCATTTTCAGTCACAGCAGACAATGACTGTTATTGCTGGTAAAGAAATATTTGATGGAAAAACTGTTTGAGAATACCAGTCATTGACAGTTAAAGGGTTATAATTAGGACACATGTCAAATAGTGAGAGCTTCCATTTCATGTCCAAAGATTTACAAGCAGAAATGTCTAGCATTTATAGGTTATATTATCATATCATATATAATATATTATAGGGTTAATGGGTTTGATAATGTTTCAATTTAAATGTTTCCTTTTTGAGAGGAATACCTAGAGTCTTTCCTTCACACCTTGTCCTGTTAAGATTTTATGCAGATTTTGTTCTAAATTTTCATGTGTGTTTTTCGTCAGTAAGATATTGTCAAACCTTTTTTTTTTTTAATGTGCCAAGTCAACTTGCCAATAGAATCTGTGGTTATTAGAGCACTTTGTTCTCAACAAATAAATGTGTATCTTTCCCATGAAAGATTTGTGTTAATTTAATTTTCACTGTATTATCACCAGTTGAAAAGAATACCTGGTCTTTGCATATTACGAAGACCATAATATTACAGCCTGATTCTCTTTTTTAAGAGGAGCTGATGTTACTCAATTTCACAGCACAGAAAAGAGAGTTTCATCAATCTCCAGTGTTTGCTGTCTTACCTAGGCCCAAGTTCATCCTCACTCCGCCAAACAAAATCACCAAACTTCTCATAGTGCGAATTGTAGTGATGTTGCACCCTGTAGAGTAGAGGTGGTGTAATCTCCATCAAGGTGTTATAGGCTGTCTGCTGCTCTTTCCCGCTGGTGTAGCCATTATACAGGTTATACACCTTGTCAGCAATTTCTGTTTGAGAGAGAGAGAGAGAGAGAGAGAGAGAGAGAGAGAGAGAGAGAGAGAGAGAGAGAAAAACCCTGATACGAGGGGTAGCAGTGTTGAGATTGGTGCTAACCAATGAACTCGCCGTCATCTTCGTCAAAAACAAAGAAACAAGACCAGTCATCCTCTCCTGAGAACCAGACAGGATGGTTGAGTGGTCATTTGCCCAAGCGAGTTGTTGTGTGTCAAAACTGATTGGTCAAAAGATTTGAAGATTAACATCTGTTGTAAGATTTTGACAATAATTGGCAGTACTGAGGCTGGAGAAGTCACTCTATCCCAGGCCTCACAACACAACAGATTGTGAAAGCAAATGTCATGTCATTTGTTAACTATGAACTTGTAATCTAAGCCAAGCAGTGAAAAATTTCAAGAGTGAAGATTAAAGGTTAGTTGAGCTCATGGTTGTTTAACATGTCAAAACAATCATACCTCTTGTGTCTGAGTCACATGACAACACTGGTGAGGGTAGAGCTGTAGAGGGAGGGTGAGAGGAGAAAAACAGGACAGGGAGAGAGAGAGAGAGAGAGAGAGAGAGAGAGAGGGGATGTACCTTCTGCTTTGCTGTCATCCACCATTGGACAGGAGGTGCGCACTGTGACGTAGCTGGCCTCGGAGCGGCTCCCACGGCTGTCCATGGCATTGAGACTAAACCTGGACCAGGGACACAGAGAGAGAGGGGGGCGGAATTTAGTGTTTATAAATTCAGACAACATGAAATACAGAGATGGGAAGAGAGAGATAGGGAGAGAGAGTGTGTGCGCGTAGGACAGATTAACAATGGAATGAATAGCGGAAGCAAGTGTTGACAGAAGAAGAGGCCATAAATGGTCTTTTCATTTTGAGTGTGACAGTATCATACAGTATCTAAGTGATGAACCATTTGGCCTTTTCCTGAACATGTTCAAATATGTGACCTCTTCTCCCATAGTACAGCTTTTGATTAGGTTGCCCAATTCAGCAATCTCTGCATCCTCCTTATTCAGCTTTTCCACCTGAAAGTGCGCCTACTCCCTACTTTTTTTCAGCAAGCTACTGTTGACAGCTGTGAAACCCCATCTCAAAAAAAAAAAAAAAAAGATCATAAACCACAACAGATGAGCAGAAAGTATTCCAGGGGATCCTGTTACAGTTATTTTGGAAATTACCCTGGTACCCCCCCCCGTGTCCAAGAAATTGAAGCCATTAAGACTAATAGCTGCTTCAATGTGACGCCCTCTTCCTCTAATGACGGAGTTCCTCTCAGCACACACTTACACACACATACACACACACAAAATTAAAACTGTGGCTCCAGTGTTTTCCCTTGGACCACCCAACAAAAAAACAGCATCGGAACTCTACAGCAGCTGGGATAAACCAGGAGAAAACAGACAGTAATATACTGGAAATGATGTCAGATGTTGGAGAGATGGCAATGAAACTGACAAGAAAACCCCCATTTGGCTTCACGGTGCCAGTTCTGTTGACTACATTGTTCTGAAGTGTTTTATTGGCCAAAATAGGACCCCTGTGCTCAACCATCATTTAATAGAGCAATAGCTGAATATAGAAATTTAGGCCAAAAAAAGATGAGTTTTTAGAGTAAAACCTTCTCTCACGCTTAAATGAGGAGTGGAGAACAACATAGGCAGCTTTCTTTCCAAGTTCAGTTGGAAACTCTCTGCGACTCAGTCAGCCAGCCAAGCTAGTCCAAACATGTAAGAATGAAAGCATTTTATTTAGAGTCACATAGAGTTCCATGGCTGTTTGGTGGAGCTGTAAAGATTATTAACATTAAAACTTTCACAGTGAGTTTGTTGGGTTTTTTCTTTCTTTTTCTTTCTTCATCTTCTCCTTTTGTTTGTTTGTTTGTTTTTGTTTTTGTTTGTTCTAGGATGTTGAAGCTGTCCTAGAATATGACACACATACCATACACAATGCATTTCATACAGAGTTCTGTCGTGTGTTTCATTATGTACGGTACATCATTATGTTTGTTGGATAAGATCACTTTGTTATAACCTGAGGAGGTTGTTCCAGCACATCAGAGAAGATTCATACAATATGAGTGCAATGCTAAGAAATTCAGTGATTTCGGTGGAAGCACCATTACTTTACCTCAGTCAAATTTAATTCCACAGAAATCACCTGAGAAGCACTCAAACAAAACTATTTTACTCCAGTTTATTTTCCCTGCTAATTGTTTAATCAAGACGCAATACTAAAAGTATGTATCAGAATGCCAATATGATGATTTGTGAATGATAGTTAATTACGTGTTGCCATTAATCTTTGGTGTAACCGTTGGTCTAATCCTTGCTGCTAAATTAGATCATTTTCTGTTCCCTGAAGTTATCCTCATGAAAGTTTTCTTTCATGAAGAGTGAGTCAGGGTTGAGCTGCTCTCAATAAGCCGCCTGTCACATTTTCATACCATGTACTTATACTTTAAGTGTACATATATTTTTCATAAATTCTTGCCCAGCATATATATAACTTGGTTGCGTTTCCTATGAATAACCACATATCAATGTTTTGTGATTGTAATTAATTCATCAAAGATATTAAATGACATGTAATCAAGCATATTGTTGTACTGGTGCGTGGTTTTATTTGTGCTGCCATGTTTGTGTGTGTGTCTGAACCTCTTGTTACATTGCTCTTTTTTTGTTTTCCCACCATGCCCTCCACTTAGTACACTGTAACTGGCTCGACCAATTGCTGTTGTCTTCATTCCATTATTCTTGAATTTTCTGACCAATCAGAAGCTCCCACAACCCCCTTCACAGAAGCAGCAGCCATCTCCAATCTCCCATCTCCCATCTCCCATCTCCCATCTCCCAAAGCTGAATGGTATGTTTTTCTTTTCAAATGTAATGAATTTTAAATTATTTTAGCTTTTTTTTTTATTTTAGCTATTCCTATTTGTTTATACTACTACTAGTAGTACTACTACTGCTACTGCTACTACCACTAATAACAGGAACTATTACTTGTACTGGGAATTGTCAGCCCCTGATCCTCTCGGTTCCCCTTGTAAGTATCAATCACTGATTCTACCTGTTTTCATTAGTTCTGCCTCATTTGGACTTGTATTTATACCCATGCCTTTTCCTTTATTCTTTGTCTGGAATTGTTTGGTGCTTACCCTACATCATGGTGGTTTTCCTGCCTGTCTGAATTCCTGAACCTGCTATTTATAAGTTCTCTGAAGACTTTTTGTTATGTTTAATGAAAATAAAAAGACAACTAATCTGCACTTGCATCCAGCCTCTTTTACAAAAGAAAATAATAAAATGCTTTTGTAATAACAGCAGGAACATACTGTGCAATGTCTAAGTCACAATTAATAATCGGTTACGCATAACCAGAAGCTTTTTTTTTTTTTTTTTTTAATTTTTCTGTACGCAGTCATATTTATGAGCACTTTGCTTTGCACACCACTGACACACTCTGCCATGTGTGTGTGAGTTATCATTTGGATACATTTGCTTCATGTGTAACAGAGGCTCCTTTTATGTCTTTCAAGTAGGGTAATGAAACAGACTAATTACATATTCGCTCATATCTGTAATGACGTAATGTTTTATTCTGCTTAATGTAGTGTAATAAAAGGCTTAATATGTCCCTGAAATGCACTTGTTATTCATGCATATGGTATTTATTGTGAGTTTTCCTATCACTTTTAAATAGGCGTAGTATATTGGAGTGAATTAGTCTCGTTTAAATAGGTTGGAATTGAGCTCGAGTTCAAAACATGGTGGAGGTGAACAAAGAACAGGGGTTTTAGGATTGAAACATATTTCATGTACAGTTGATGGTCATTTGAACAGAGATGTGGTAGTTAGGATAGTGGTTTTGACAGTTTTATGACACTGTTTTATATCACTCTTCACGACACAGAATTTAGGTAAAGAACTGGTGGGGGCAATTAATTTCGATGGGTCATTTTTGCTTTTTACAGGAAACGCCTTTGAAAAGAAACCTTTATCTTATTACTTAGTATGTACTGTTATGTAACATGTTCTTTTTCCCCTCAGGAAAAAAAAAATCACAATAAAAAAGAAAATGGGAAATGGGATATTGTTTATGACTGCATGTATGAAACAAGAAAACATCAAGACAGTTCAAACCATTCCCTCATTCCTAGGGAAATATTTTTTTTTACAGTCTTCTTTTGTTTGGGAAAAGCATTTTTCAATACCACCAACAGACTGTGTGTTCTTTGTAATGCAGCCTATTTACACATCTCCTGCATAGTTTGTCAGATCATACTGTTCATCTGTGGCATTCCTCTCTCAGCCCTCCCTCCAAATAGACAATCCTGAACCTCACAAAAACATATCACAGCCAGATCTCCGTCCCTAACCGCGCAAACACATCAGAGCCAGATCCAAATTCTGAACCTCACAAAAACACTTCAGACCAAATCTCTATCTTGAACCTCACAAAAACACTTCAGACCAGATCTCTATCTTGAACCTCACAAAAACACATCAGACCAGATCTCTATCTTGAACCTCACAAAAACACATCAGACCAGATCTCGGTCTTGAACCTCACAAAAAGACATCTGAACCAGACCTCTTTCCTGAACTTCACAAAAATCACCTCAGACCAGATCCGTAATCTGAACCTCACAAAAACACCTCAGACCAGATCTGTATCCTGAACCTCAAAGAAGACATAACAAAGAACCAGATCCCTATCCCCAAACATAGTAAATGCATCAGAACCAGATTCTAATCCCTTTCCTCCAAAAATACATCAGGCCAGATCTTGTCCAGAGACCACCACTGACAGTGTGCCCATCATAAATAAAGTTATCCATTGAACAATTGCATTGTTTGAATTATATGAAACCAGACTCTCCTCTCTCATTTGGCTCCCAGTCTTTCATTTCATTCACTGTCAAACTCTCTCTCTGTTTTACTGTACACGTATAATTTATGTTTCCTGCTCAACACGTGTCTCACACTCACTTTCTGTCATTTCTTAGACACAAACACCCCCTCGCTTTTTCATTAAAATAACAGTCATTTATTCGGTTGATTGTGAATAGAATGGACAGACTCACAGTCTGGGGTTGGTGGTAAAGGGGTGGGGGGGTGGGGGGGGGGGGGGGGGGGGTGGAGATACTTGAACAATCAGTTGCGAGAAATATCACCACCAGAGAACAAAGCCAGATCTGTGTCTGGCTTAAGAACAGGAATGTGAAAACACTGGGTAACATGCTGGCAAACCTCACTCAGACCTCAGTATACACACGGTCGGCCAATCTGACAAACACGTACTTCATCTTCCCCCAGTTCTTCTAATGCATGCGCTCTGGATGTCCATCATTCCACCATTCTCCAGTTACACCTTTTGCTGCTGTGTTTGATTTTTGTCTTTCAGCACAAGGCAGTGCTTTCTGAGGTAACAACAGCTCAGTGGGAGGAACGGGGGGGCGGGGGGGGGTCTATGTGAGTGAGTGAGTGAGGGGTGGAGGAGTTGGGGGGGGGGCTTAGTGAATGTCTGTGGCAGGACTCTGTTATGGCAGTCTTTTGCAGCAGTGTGTTCAGGAGACAACTTCTGAAGCCAACGGGAAAGACAGAGTGAGAGTCAGGAGGTTTAGAATAATGTGACTGTGTTCTGGCCTCTAATGTTCTTTATTGGAACTGATCTTTAGAATGACCAAGACAGTTTAACTCCTCTTAACTCCACGTCTGCATAGAGCACATTTTTAGTAAAGGTAAGGAATCAAGACAAGGAGTGGGGTCACAGGTTATGCAGTTTTGGAACGGGGATATGGGTGTAGATATTGTTTTATCTGCTGTTGTGCTATGAAATTTGCATTTATGCTTTATCAGTATGTCTGACACAGTCAAAAGAAAGTTTTTTTAAGCAATTTGGTTCATTTTTCTCTCATTTTCTGGTTGCTCTGTGTGTTCAAGAATACTAGCTAGTTATCAATGGACCGGTCAAAGTTGTAGATGTTGCTTGATACTTCTTTGATACCGGGTTGAGTTGCTCGAAGATTGGGGTCAAATGGAAGGCAAATAAAATGAAAATATGAAGACTGAAAAAATGGATGATTTACGTCAGCCATTCGAAGTCTGATAAGATGAAGACAAATTCTGGGCTGGTAAAAATTTTCAAGAGACCAGATCAGAACAAATTAAATTGGACAAATGTGACAGGTCTCTTTAGTTTTCCTTCCTATCTTTCCTGTTCTTTGAATACACAGATACACGTCTGAAGCAACATGAAAGTGGACATTTGGTCTTGTAGAAAGTTTTTTTTTTTTTTACCCCATTTGAATTATTTTCCAGTCCTGACAGTGTGAAGCTAGATTCAGAGATACCAGTGTTGTTTGAACAACAGTCTGCCTGTAGTTAAGGATGTAGCTGTTGGGGAGAAAGCCAACGATATGAAAGACGCATTTGTTGTTTTCACAAATCAGCACACTCTTGGACCTCTAACACAAAATTATACATAAACAATACTTTACAACTCAAAACATAAGATAAGTCTATTGTATTCTGTTATGTCATTGGCTTGAATTCATTCTCTTCTCACTGGGAATCTGTTTTGTGTTGGATCATTTCATGGACTTCCAGTAAAGCCCGCATTTATCAGCAATTACATGAATAAAACCATTGCTTTCCTTAAGCGTCATTGGGATATTCCTTCTTTTAATCTTCCTAGTAACTTTCAAGTCATAATACTTTGGTAAGACGCCACCTAGGTTTCTGGGTTCTATCAACAAGTGCAAAAGCTGAATTACATTTGAAGGGAAAACAGAGCAATTCCATATATGCAAAAAACCTTGAACCAGGTAATCAGGTAATCACTGAAGGCTCAAGGTACTGTCTGTTTTTGGGTTGTTTTTTTTTTGGTTTTGTTTTGCTTTATTTTTGCCCCACCTCAGACAAAAATTATTGATGTAGTATTTATCTTACCCAAATTCCTTACAGTTATAACGCATTTACAATGTCAATTTTATGACGTATGTGACGCACGCTCTGACTGCAAACATAAACATCTGCATTCCGTCAGCGTGATAGGGTATTCAAATGTGTTTTGACCGCTGTCTCCACATTAAGATTGATTTTGCTTGTCCAAGTGGTAAACCTGCGATACAGACTCCTGAGAAATGCAAGGTGGGAGGTTAGATCAATTAAGGTGGAATGGTCAACAGATTAGTGTAAAATTAAAACTAATCTAACCATTCCATTAACTGACTAGCGATGTTGTTTTTTTGTTTTTTAGACTCTTTCTAGGAAAGTACTGTTGCACAGAGAATCCTATCAAAACTTTTACGTCATTGCATAACTGAAAAAAAAAAAATGGCGATAATATCTTGCCCAATTAAGTTATATTCTGACTGATTTTTTTTCTTCTTTTTTTAACAAGATGGAAGCCCAGAGACGTACCAAACACACCGCACATTCCATAGAGTCTATTTCTTTGACAGTGCAGCGATAGTAAGGTGGTGGCTACATTGAAACAGGTTCAGAGACAGACAAACAATGTAGAGAAATGTAGAATAAGTTTGCAAATCAAAGAGGCAAGGGAGTTGTTATCTGTTTTTTAGGGCGGGGGGGGGGGGGGGGGGGCTGAGAGCTGCTCTCAGACGTAATGCTTTGCGTAAATTGGGTTTTATCAAGGGACAAGCCTGGGGGGGGGGGGGGGGGGGGTGGAGGGGGGGGCTTCAATGCTGATAACACTCCTGCAGACTGGTACAATGTGTTTTTCTGCAACTCGACATTTAGTGTTTATAAAGGCCTCAAAGTTTCACCACTGTTTCCTTTGGCATGGCCTTTCAATTGTGCAACGCCTGCGGAAAGTGAAAGCAATCTAAATCAAAGCTCTCCTGTAAACTGGGTTTCAAAAGCAAGATTTTTTTTTTCTTTTCCTTTTAGAGCCATTTCACAATATCTTTTTGATGTGAGACGTTGTAACAGTCTCCTTCCTCTGTGTTCTGTGTTTAGTTGTATATCATTACGTGAAAATTAAGGATCAGTTGCTCAGTGATCTGGAACATTGTTAACACTAAACATTTTCATTTGTTAATGTTTCCAGAACAGTTATATGTGGGGATCCATTCATTCTGACAATATCCTCGTAACTCAGCTCAAAGCTTAAATAAAAGCTCAGTGAAACTGTACACATCTTTCTGATCTGCCCTAATGAATAGTCACTCTTGCTTACAAAAGATTGGAGTAAAAAGGAAATAAAAACACGGGAGTGAAAACACGGCTACAATAAAAAAAAAAAACACACACAACTGCCGAGAGTTCAGAAAAAAAGCACACGGTGTTCCAGAATGTTCCATTATCTCCTCTTACTCAACCCCTTTCATTTCATTTCAGGATGTCGGGAGGACAGAAGGACAGCGAGAAGTGAAATTCAGCAGGGATGGAGTGGTCGTGAAAAATGGACCTTATTTTGTGGTCTTGACCCAAGAGGGCTGGGGCAAAGTAAAAGCCCCCCAAAGGCTAAATTATATCCTTGCCAAGCTCCTCTGTTGAGAGTGTAACATAAAAGCATCAAACTGCGATGATCTATAGAGTCACACGAAGATACTCAGTAAGCTTCGCTTACCGAGGTAAACTGACACCAACACAAAAAGCTTTGTTTGGGCATAAGAGTCAGCTATTTACTCTCTCTCTCTCTCTCTCTCTCTCTCTCTCTCTTTCTCTCTCATTAGTCTCTCCCCAAGAAAGATGTGCAGCATCTACACTCGTGGTTTGTTTGTTGGTTTGTTACTGGTTTTCACCTTAAATGGCAGTTTGTTCTCAGTAATTAGCAGTATAATGAAATACAGCAAAATGAATCCATGCATAGCATACAGCCCATGTTATAACTTTTTTAAACTGCTTCATACCAACACTTAATAAATGTTTAGCTGTGGTTCACTAGAATTCAGACTGTATCATGTGGTACGGAATAACTTTCATAGCACCAACATAAAAGTCCAAGTGGACCTGTCATCATTCTTTAGACACTAAACTAATGACACTAAATAAACTGATTTTTTTTTTAAGACACTAAACAGCTGTTACATTACTGTCAGTAGCTGCCATAAATCTATGAATTTTTTTCCCTTAAATAATTCATTGTAGCATTTATGACAAACAACCACCGAAAACTGTGGGAACATAGCCAAGGAGAAAGTTGGATGTACAGTCCTCCGACAGACCATGACCATCCAGACAGGTCCCTGTCTACATCCTTTTAGACAGTGGCCCATCTTTTCCTCTCATCTTCTCAATTCACCACAACCATGTTATCCACCACTGCAGAACTCAAGGTTGTTGAGTCTGTTCGTTCCACGACGTGCTTATTTTAACGCGAGCCAGCTGTAACGTCGATGGAAGAAAAAACCCCACTCCAAACAAATAATAGAATGTCCGTTGTGAATTAAGACACCCAGAACAGGATGTGGCACAGTTCTGCAGAGCAAATATTTTTGGAGTCACACTTGCGTAGGGACGTGAATGAAAGAGTCTGACACAACCAACCATTTCTGCTTGGTTTTGTTTGTTTTCTCTTTTTCTCCAAATTTAACAGTAGGCTACTCTGTGCTTTGTGTCTCTTCAAAAAAAAAAAAAAAAAAAAGCCGGTGAGCAAACTGAAAAATGAATTAGAAAGTATTCAGTAATAACACAAGTGAACTCTTATGCTCAACTCAATTTTTATAACCCGTAACCTGGTGACACATACAGCTGCTTATTACACGTTATGTGTTTTCTTCCTCTGAACACGCACAGTGATGCCAGGAAACACGTCTTTGTTGGGTCTGTCACACAACAGATGGTCGCTGTTGCTGTTTTCTACTGCAACTTGAACAGTATCTTTACTTTTATGATTCAGGACTTCATGGATAAAACAGCATTCTCCCACTGTGAACTTGAGCTTTCACTATAACACTGATGTAACACTGAACTCATGTCCAAAGGTAAAAAGCTGGAGCGTGATGCCCAGTGCTGTATGGTGTGGGTAAACAGTACTATAGTCATCCAGACAGATGACAGACAACACACCACCACACAGAATCTTTCTTGAGCTGTCCATATGTGAAAATCTTTTTTACGCTGTACACAGACTGAAAACAATACCATGCACGCAGTGACTGAACACAGATTTCTGCCGGTTAAGTTACGGAAAATTGAAAACCTGCAATTTACTGAACATTTACTGTTCATTTACTGAGTTTTCAACAAGACATATTAATGACATTTGAATTTGTGTTAAAAAAAAAAAAGAAAAAGAAAGGATTTAGATGTTGTTTATCGTAGTGTGAGAAGAAAAAAAAAAACCATCCTGCGATCCTCAGCATGACTAAGATGCAAATGCCATCACACACAGAGACTCGTGGGGTATTTGCGTTAAAACAGTGTTCTACTCCGCTGCGATGGACTGGCGACCTGTCCAGGGTGTCTCCCTGCCTTTTGCCTAATGAATGCTGGGACAGGCTCCAGCATCCCCCGCAACCCTGATTAGGATAAGCGGCTTAGATAACGAGTGAGTGAGTGAGAATGTTCTACTCAGGCTGTAAGTCCACCTTCTCTCCTCCAAAGGCTACATGACATTATATGATCCCATTTTGCAGTGTCCTATATAGAAGCTCCCCATCCCTTGCAATGTACTGAAAATGATGTATTCATAGAGTCAGCACAATGCCAGAGTTATGTGCAGAGTGAGTTCATTTGTAAGAAAAAACAAACAAAACAAACTAACAAATGAACATATAGCAGATAACGACAAATGTCTGATATGTATTTCAAAAGCTATGAAGAATAAGTGACATTTTGCAAAAAGAAAAAAATAAAATCTGCCTTTACTAAAAATGCCGTGGCCCATTAGAGTAAGGATTAAGCATGTTTGCTACATGCTTTATATTAGTTTTTAAATATATTTATAGAAATAAAGATTCATCCTTCTGGGGTTTGGAAAGGAAGTACATTTAAAAGAGCAAATGACAAAAAGAGAAGGTTGATCAGATTGAGGGATTGTCCCTGGCTGATAGAGGGTCACATTCGACTCTGAAGGACCTTTTGTTCCGTTACATCCAGTCTTCAGGACTAGTGTGCGCAAACACTTTTTTGGCAGTAGAGTAACGTGTTGAGTAACTATCCACAGGTAGCACTTCTCCACACACTTTGCCTTCATTTCTTTCACTTCTTTGAGTTGAATCATCCTCCACTGCTTTTCTGACTTGAGAGGGAAGGATATGCTTTAAGAGGAGATGGCTAAGGCCTTTGGGTGTTTGTCTCTCAGCAATGTATCTATAGCTTTGTGAATGCACTTTGCCTGCAGGTGAAAATATCTAAATTAACAAAAGAAGTTCTGCAAATTAACAACAATAAAGAAACTAGATATATCGGAATTCAGACGTTCAAAGCAGCTTTCCATTAAACATCTTCATGCAAATTACTTTCAGTCTGAACAGTAGCCTACTGGATGCCTTGTATGGTTTGGCCAGGCCCACATTACATATGGAATTGTAGAATATTGCCCAGTGTCTGTGACCTGCTCTCACCTTTTCCATTTGCTTGCACTTCCTCTCAGATATGGGACTGCTTCTTCAAAAAGATCACTACAGATCCTCTCCAAGGTAGTTGAAGATCCTTTCAAAAATCACTGAGGATTCTTTCAAAAATTCTGCAGATTTTCTCAACATCATTCAGATCTTAGCAAAGATCACTACTGGTCCTATCAAAGATCGTTGCAGATCTTCTCAAAGACCATTGCAGATTTTCTCAGAGATCACTGCCTCTTTACACATCTGAGCAAACTGAACACAATGCCCCTCAAATTAAAGGTAGGGGAGTAATTGTCTAGCTCCATTGCTAAACAGCTTCCAAAACACCTTTTCTTTGGAAAAGATTTTCCTTCCACTTCCCAAAAACAGGAGTGGTCAGGACCTCTTCTAAGTGACACACAGCCTTTTCTGCTTTAAGGTCTTTTCTGCGAAAGACCTTTGCGCTTGCAGGTGGAAAAATAGGCTAGGCTATTTGCTGGATACATGACGTCGCTATTTAAGTGTATTCAGAATCGGTAGCCCTTAACATCATTTTAAAATGTGCTCTGGTACGGTCCATGTCAGTGTTAGTGTTGTAGAAATGAATGCAACCCACATCTGGCAACCAAGGCAGTCCTGACATCATTACCATCCTAACCACAGCTATGAGCAGTAGGCCCTCTAAAATGAGAAATGTAGAATGCTGTCTGTGTGAAGGCACAGTCAGAGAGATGGGATTCATACTTATAAAGGCTGTCTGGCTCCAGGCACTTGAAAAGCAGGGAGTAAAGGATGGTGTGAGGGTGATCTCCAGTCCGTCTCCCGGCAACCACGCAGGTCGAACCCAAGCCTGAGAACAGGTCATCCACCAGGCTTAACACTTCTCCTGAGAGAGAGAGAGAGAGAGAGAGAGAGAGAGAGAAGGCTCATTAGAAGGGGAAAATGTTCTGTTGAAGAAAGATGAGTACAGGATTTGGGGGCAGACAGGTAAATGACACTGAAGACACTACAACAAGATAGGGGGAGTGCGGAGAACAGCTGGATTGGTTTTTGCCTTCACTATTTTATCGTTGATTGAATTCTACACTATACCTCCTCTGACCAGACTAGGAGCTTTCTCTTTGGTCGTTACCAAGAGAGTAATAAAATACATTTCCTTGTTGCTATAGTTTCTCTCTGTGTCCCTGAAAAAACCAAACAAACCGTGTAAACAAAAAAAGTGATCAATCAGCCGTTGATTCAATGAACAAGACTCAACATTGATAACAAGGCCAAATAGTTCTTTAAGTGACATTTCACCAATAGATGGGTTTCTCTGTGCTGACAAACATTGCAGTATGACTACACATGACTTGAAATGGAACATGAATAAGTTTGTACCGTGTTTGTGTCAAACTCAGCCTGGTGAATTGTGTCAATGCACGGATCATCACTTTTAAAAAAAATTATATAGATATACAGAAAGTATTAAAAGCAATTAAAAGGTGTTTCCCAGCACTCTGAGGGATGTTCCTAAGAAGAAAAAAAAGGGGGGGCTGTACTGGATGAAAGCGACTTTCTTCCAAAAACTGTCTTCAAGAACCACGGGCTCAGTTTTCGACACTTGTACCAACATACGCATAAACCTGGGGACTGTCAGGTTTGTATGGCACAAGAGAACGGTAAGAAAGGTTGTATAAGGGAATCGGGGAGAAAAACAGGGGGGTGGGAGGGGGGGGGGGTCTTTGTACAAATGAATGATTTAGTCATTTTCCCAGAAAGCAGTCTGTGTATAGGAGACGCTTCCCGCTCACATTCCACCAACTCTGCTGAGCTGAAGCCAAAAGTGTCTTTTTATAAGGTCTCCAGAATCCCTGTCTCTAAAATCCAAGGGGAACAACAGGCTCAGAACCTTGTGTATTTTAACAAACTTGACATTAATTAAATGGAAAACAAAGGAATGAAAAACCACAAAATCTGACCACAAGATGCTGTGTTGAATATGTTGAATAATGGAACGTCTTGAATTCATGCACATTTCTTTTCCCTCTCATTTCCAAGAAAACCGCAGCGTTCATGATCTATACAATATAGCATTTCATGTGAGTTCTACGTTTTGCTGGCACAAAATGCAAAAGTACGGTAAACATACTCGACACACACACATGTCACAGGTAAAGAAAAATTAAGGCTGCGGACCAAGGAGTTCATAGCAGGCAATGGAGAGATTTACAGAAAAGAAAGCTTGGAGCTGGCTTGTAGATTTGTAGAATGGCCCAGATTCAAATAGTCCGCCATGACTCTAACAGCTAAAAAACATTGACGTAAAAGCATTCTTGTTTTAGCGGAGAACATAATTAAATAACTGGTGCTTCTTAGTCATGAATTCTTGTGGTGTGTTGAGAAATGGCACGACTTCATGCCATTTCTCGTAAGCATTTCCGTTGCAGTCGAATGAAATCTTATCCAAAATGTTTAACACATTTTAAATCAGTGTAGATTGGACTTCAGAAATCATTGTTCTTTGGACAGACTGAAAAGAAGCTTTCAAGGGAAATAAAATTAGAAATCTCACAATACTGCTGACAGAAGCTTCATAAACACACACACACGCACACACACACAAAAACATTTTTGTATAAAATGTTCAAATTTGGAGGAAAAAAATGCCGGTATGATCCCAGTTCTGATTATTTGTGTGTTGTGGTTATTGATATTTAGATTTAGAAAAGAAACAATAAAGGAGCTTGAGTACAAATATTCCTTCCTGAATGATGCACGTGAATGCGGAATGTACGCTTGGGGAAAAAAAACAAAACAAAACAGAACATTATGCTCTGATATGACTCTGTGTCCTGGTACTTTGAATTTGTTTAGGACTGTAAAACAGCTTTACATACTCATACCTTTCTGGTGTGGGGGGAGAGAGGGGAGGTTGGTGGTCTTAAAGGGGAGGGATTGAGCTGCATATGGAGGATGGAGCTTTGACAGGGGCCATATTGTCTCGGCAGAAAGGTTCTGCCTTTGATGTTCACCGGGTCTGGGCCTGTCCTCGGGCCGCAGAGACGTGTAAACAGTTCTCCAGTTATGATTTTCCCGTATGTGTGGCCTTGGGCCGAGAACCACGGGGAGGCTCTGGGAGAATTTATGGAACATATCTGACGTTACGTTTCGTTTGTTTGCTTTTTTTTCGCCCTCCCTGCCTGCTCAGAGTCAGGCCACCTGTTTCATGTTAGACGTTAATTGTGCTGGGAGTGTTAAGCGCTTCGGCGTTACCCACTCTGAGGGCCTCCAAGCTTTTAGCCCTCTTGTTAAGAATGATTAGAGAAGCACTTTTATAGCTGTTATTTTTATTTATTTATTTCATTTTATTCATCTAGTAACTGTGGTTTTTGCTTTTGTGCTGTTATTGTTCCGATGCTGAGGCAAAACTGGATGCGTGTTAGGATTTCTGCAGTCTCCCCTCCACATGTGACTGGTATTGACATGAGGTGCCAAAGGTGCTTCAGATTGAATATTGATAGAGTACAGCTCACTTCTCATCTTCCTTTCTCTCTTATTGACTCAACTATGCAAGGAATGCATCCACAGCACTAGAACTTGGCTGCCTGCTGACAGCCTGGAGTAGAGAGACTGTCCAAAACAGAGAGGAGAGCGAAAAGGTTGTGTAGGAGAGAGAGAGAGGGAGGGAGAGAGACAGAGAGAGAGAGAGAGAGAGAGAGAGAGAGAGAGAGAGAAGGAGAGAAAGGGACAGAAAATAGAGGAAGAAAATGTTCTGAGGTTTTATATTTCTGGATACGGTTTGGATTGAAATAATATCTCTGTATGTTTTGATAATCAGAATAAATCTAGAGTCAAGTCCGTGACTGAGAGAGAGGATAACCCGTGGGAGTCCGATGAGGGGATTGCTTGTAATTATCACGTAATCCAAAAATGCAGGAGAGAAGGGGAAAAGAAAGTTAAATAAGTCAGCAGATTTGAATTCCCTGTTCAAAAACATGTGAAACGGACACACACGAATTCACAAGTACCCAGTTATATTCTAGAGCTAAGCAGAGAGCAATGGTACAGCATAAAGACAAGAAACACCATAGCGATTCAAGACACCTTAGACCTGATCTGGATCACAAACACTTATCAGCTCTAAAAATGAATAAGGTAATTAATCAAGAGCAAATGTTTGAAACCCAGGGGTAGCACACTAGTGAATGAAATTCTATGGGAGCACCGCTGGCCATATTTACTGAGTGACTGAGTAGGTCAGGTTCCTAACAGCTGCGTGGACAGTTAAGAAAATGATGCTGTCTTCCAAGCGTGTTACAGTGTTTGACAGTACGGTGCAAATAAGACTGTGGGAATGACTGGAGGATAAGACTGGAGGATAAGACTGGAGGATAAGACTGGAGGAAAATGAGTCCCTGGTTCTACCTGTGGCATGCGTGGCAGTGTCAGTCAGTTGCAGCGTTGCCAGATGGGACATGTTAAAATATCGTACCAGAGGCTTAGTATTATCGTATTTTGAGGAAAATTATCGTACGCGAGTCATAACCAAGAGAACAAATAGGCGTAAATGTGTAATTTCAGAAAACACGTATTTATTGAGACGAACGACTTTTTGACACCGCCTACAAATCTAGCCACATTGTTTAAAAAAAAAAAACAGAATTAAAAATGCTGACATAGTTCTATGATGTGTGGAAGGGGGTGGTCTTTCAGGACTCACTCTAATAATATGCCTAAACACTGAAAACAAAAGCATAGCTGTTAAACTAAAGTTTATAATAGTAAGTGCAGTCATGCTCATCATCACAACAAGAATGACTGGCTGGAGAGTGTGAGAAGAGATGCGTAAACACAGACGTAGGATCCATATTTTACTATCCCGATCGTGTCGGGAAATGAATTAAAATGAGATAGCCTTGACTGATTACAGTCACTAATACTAAGTGTCACTAAATGATCAAATTATCATACATCATGGGACTTTTGGCTTTATTGATCATACATTGTGCAGAGGGCAAAATTATTGTACAAACACGATAATTATCCTACATCTGGCAACGCTGGTCACTTGAGATATTGGTGCCAAGGTGAGGTTTATTAGACCACAAGTTACTGGGTAATCCAAATTTACAGTAAGAGTAAATAAGCTAACCCCATCCAATCCCAACTAAAGTCAATCCAATACTCAATGTGATGCGGCTGATGGCTGATGGTTGAAATGCAACTGAATTATTACTGTGTAAATGAAACTCAAAATTTTCTTTCTCATGCATATGAAAACTGGACTCCATGCAAACATCTTAAAAAAGAAAGAAAGAAAGAAAGAAAGAAAGAAAGAAAAGCAAACCTCACGAGAGCTGCACCGGTCAAGAGCACTCAGTATCCACCTCATCATTTGCGTTTCACTGCACATGGCAAAACCCAGAGGGACGGAGCAAACCTTCATTAATATTTCATTCCTTTAAAGATGCGTTGATTTTTCTGCGTGCATGAAAACGCTGTTTGCATACACGAGCCTCTTCGCATGAGGTTAGCATCATCAGCTGATTTGGCACATGCCTTGTTCCAGATGGCGAGGGCCCGCACATCACAGATCTCAGAGGTGAATCCTCCCCTCACACCTGAACAAAGGTCAGCTCCTGATGCATACACGATGGGCCTTGCCCCGCTTCTGCTGTGTCCTTTTACACTTTCAGAATCCTCCTGCCACCCCCCCACCTCCCCAGTTCTCACGGACAAAAGAAAATTACAGCGGAAAGAGCCCTTCATGGCATGACCTTTACAGGATTTTCTTTTTTTTTAATTTCCCTTTCTCTGTGATGATATAGCAAACAAAAAGAAAGAAAGAAAAAAACCCAAAAAGTTTGCACATCTTTGTGTAAAGTCATTGGCATTGTTATGTGGTTGTAAATATACCTATTGTCACTATGACGCTACAGTGATCATACTGTGTGTGCTCTAGCACCCACACTCACACCAAACTACAGCGTAAAGAATTTAACAGGGCTACGTCAGTTCATGTGCTTTGTTTGTGGAGATTCTGCTAAACAGTGTCAATGCAGGAAGCTTCTTCTTCTTCTTCTTCTTCTTCTTCTTCTTCTTCTTCTTCTTCTTCTTCTTCTTCATCTTCGAATGCTTCTGAACTATGAACTATTCTTTACTGAACTATGAAATGCCCTTACTCTGACTCTTTGGTGAGTCACAGTAAGGAGTCTTAAGGACTTGAGTCTTATAAACATCTCTGTAAGTTGATCAGTTCACAAACTATGAGAACGTACAGGAGTGAGTCTGCAGCAGTCGCTCATAAATGTCCATAAACCTCATTGTAAAGTCATAGAATGGATAATAAATCAAAACATTTGTGTAAACAGTTTACACATACTACATATAGACAGTTTACCGTCAAATCTCTGCATAAGAATGTTTTATAAACAAGGACTCTAACTTTGCATTTTTTTTTTTTTTTGTTAAACAAAGTGCTATACATGTGTAGTAAAAGCTGCTTAATGATAATCATCTCTTCAAAAGATTCTAACACTATCAGGACCTCCACTTTGCTGATCCTTATGTGGAGTTTGTAATAAACCATGATTAATTGTTCTGTCTCAGTTACCAATCATCAAATTACCCACTCTATCAGAACCAGAGAAACCACAAGACCCTCTGCTGGTCCTCTCACCACTAACCCCCTCCTCAACCTGTCTGTATCTGCCTCCCCTCCTCCTTCTGTCTGGGGCCCCCTTCACCCTACTCTGGCCCCTCCCTCTGGGCCCCCTTCACTCTACCCTGGTTGTGCCTGGCAGAGGGTCTGTTGAGGCTTGGCAGAGGCCAAGGTTTACCTCATATAACCCCATTTTAGGTAACACCTCCACTTTGCCAAAGCTTGCTGCATGAGAGACAGAGAGAGAGAGAGAGAGAGAGAGAGAGAGAGAGAGAGAGAGAGAGAGAGAGAGAACCATACATAGCACACACAGTCTTCTATCTGTCTCTCTGGCTTTGTTTCATTCGCGGCATAACGGAGGCAGACTATATCTTTTGCCTGCCTTTCGGATTACACACTGAAAGACTGTAGTCTCCTCTGCCTTGTTCTTTAATAATAATGACTACAGTGAGAGACAGGGGGAGAGAGGTGAGGATGGATGTGAGGGGAGCTGTTTTTAAAACCCAATCAATGATTCTGTGTCAGCTCGGGTGCTGGGGTCTTGGCTGTGAGGAAGAATGAGTGTTTCTCTTCCTCAGTGAGGATTTTGGATTTTGTGTCCTCTTTACTTGTGCAGTAAAGGCCTTAAATTTAGAGTCTACGCTCTGTGTAAAGCTCAGATTTTCTTGAAAATCTGCCCTTGAAACACAGATTATGGATTATGGATTACCGATTACTGATTACTGATTCATCTGTGACACCTTGCCTGCATTGCCGTGGTGATGTCACATGTTGTCATGTATTGTACTAAACATGCTTTAATTAGAGAGATGTAAACGAGCTTGCTGAGTTCTCTTAAAGCAATTTTAAAGCCTTACTGAAATTGGTAAGAGGAGAAACAAAAAAATCTTTTAGATACTGATGTGTGTGCCATTGGCACTTCAGGTTTATTTTGCACCAGAGCAAAACCTTTAAGTGTTTTCAAACACATACTGTGAGTTTAACCCTGGTTGTTCTGTGGAATAGGAAAATAAAGGTACAGTAATTCAGTGAAGCTAAGGACGTGAAATACCAAATATCCTGTTATGACGCTGAGGTTTGTCTGAAGAGTAATGACCTTCAAGTCACGAGCGAGCACCTGAGGTCTGCTTTGCGGGTTCCTGCGTGGTCGCCTGGTAGCTGTCAAGCTCGCTGTCAGTGTGAATGAGAACCGCATGCAGCTGGCAAGAATTAGCCCTGCAACTCTATTACCGGAGAAAGGCACATTGCGTGATCCGGAGTCTGTACAGCTATTAAAACCTCATGGTTGATGTTAGGTGACCTCTTGTGTAGAGTAAGCAGAGAGGGAACAAATCATCATCGGCGGGGAAAAAGAGAGAGAGGAGAGAGAGGAGAAGGAGGGAGGAGGCTGGAACCACTTCCATCTCTTTACCTCATTTCTCCCCTGTTGGCCTCCTCATATGGAAACATGTTATTCTATAGTCTTCTGGACTCTGGGGATCTCTGTTGACTTATACGTTTCTCTTGCACGTACAGTGGAGGAAACAGACTGCGGTCCTCATCGCTCCAACGACTGCTGTTTTTTTTTTTTTTTTGTTATTTTTTTTGGTTTTTTACATTTTATTGGGAGCACCATGAAAGTTCAGAATTGAAGGTGTTTAGGAATATCTCCACACTTTTAAGGTTTAATTGGTGGGGTTCCCAAATATTGACTGATTCAACCTCCTGAATGTGGGTAGAGTGCTTACTATGATAGAGAATCCACTCATTAAAATGTGAAGTGGGGCATTTAGAATTATGTCCATGTCCATGACCTCTTATCAGAATGCACAGCCGCAGTTCCCATCAGGCTTCGACTGATCGACATGTTGTCAGGGAAATCAGATTTCACTGGGTATCTCTATACTTGACATACTCTCTGACTTCATTTACCACCAGTAAATGAATACTGAGCAAACCCTGTACTCCTATTAGAAAGATTCGCTGACAGAACGAGCAGAGAGATTCATTCACCTGTTTTGTCACTACGACATATTTGAAAAACAAAAGCAGAATTTCTGAGCACACATAACATTTGCACTTAGTTTGAACCCCCTCCCTCTTCCCCCACCCTGCACAATTACGAGTTTCTTTTGATTATGCCCTAATAAGTTAAGCCGGGGGTTCTCCAGAGGCTTGTCATGAATGCAGCATACGGACATCTGTTGGTTTAAGACTTATTTCAGATCAGTTTGAGTTTGGAAAAAAAAAAAAAAAAACACAACTATGACACACTCAGAAATGCTTACAATAAAAGCAAACAGATGCCACCGCTTTTGGAAATAATCCTTGTCTGGACAAAACATGCCACGCCATTAGTCACAAATAACTTTTTGAATTGTTAAAACTCCTTAGGGACAGCAATAAGTCAAACTGTTTATACAAAGTACCCTGTAGATCGCACATTTTTTTTCTCTAAACAGTAACACAAAATCATAAATAAGGCTGAAAAATTGTATGCATACAGCCTCTTATAGAGGAGTGCAGCCCAAGTTCAAAAATCCAGACATTGTGTTGATCTATATAAAAGCCAAGAGAGGACCTGTAGGAATTTGATACCGGAAGCTTTATCCTTGGGTAACATTGAAATTATGAGCGGTACACATTTTAGGCATACTTCCCTATGACAACTGTCCCCTCCCCAGAGGTCCAGACGTCCACGGTGGCAGTGGAAGGTGGCTTAGCCTCCCACACTTTTAACTGAGTTTGGACCTTCTGCAGGCCTACCAGGATCGCTCCCATCTTGCCTGGGGACTTTACATTTTCAGTAAATCATCGAAACCTGACTTGTTCAGAGATTCTTTGGCGAGTAATATCTACCCCGAGAAGCAAAAGTCGATGTGTTCGAGCAGAAGTTGACCGAAGAGGAAGTGACAGCGTGTTTGCAGTGGGGCTTGGGTTGAGGGAAACAGTTTGGTCTGAGGGTTTTCGGTCCGTGGAGCCAGGTAAAGGTAATGGTGCTGAACAGGAACTACAAGAGAACCGTAGGCCATGGGAACCTAGGAGAAGATTTGCAGTTCAGAGCCCTCTGGATATGCAATCAAATTAATATTGATAAGGAACAATATTTGGGGTGGAACGCAAAACGTATAGAGACAGACTGATGGATAAACAGGGTTTTCTGAGGGTGTTGAGTTGCTCTCAATCCATTTGGCTCACTGACAGCCAACAGATCTTTAACAGTGAATTCACCAGAGAGAGAGAGAGAGTCTAAGCAGCGGATTAATGCGAATTCCATAAGTGAAAGTACTGCACATGAAGGTATGCGATTTACCCCCCTTGACTTCTAAAATAAACCAACAATTCTCAGGAATTCAGCCCCAGGAATACCTTTGCATCCTAATGTTACATGGGAGAGCCAACAATGTCCTCATTTGTTTTCTGCCGCGATGATAAAAAGGAGGCCAGATTCTGGGGCTTGAGGGGGTATGAGGTGGGTAATCTCTTGACCCCGGTGCACTTCCTAAATGTTATCCATCATGTAACTTGCTCAAGGAGCAAATGCCTCAGCAAAAACAGGCCTCGACACTCACACAGCAGAGCGTCTGGGGAGCCCTGAATTACTCCGGGGCCGTGGATCTCTGGACTGTTCTCACCGGCATCACTGAATGCACCCATCTGTCTCGTGTGTGGTGTCACCCACCATAAATTAGGACTTAGCTTACCTTCAGTGCTATAACTAGCTAGCAGGCAAACGTCCACTGAATATTTGAGACCGTGTCTGGCTAGTTAAAAGTTAGGAACTGACCAGTGTCTATGAGGTTCTTCTTTTTGTATATTAATGTGGTGAAGTCCTTGCCGTTGTTTTTACGGATGTGTGGCGATCTGGGTGATATATTGATTATGTAGCAGCTGATAAATATTTCCATTCGACTGGTACAGCTGCCTGTTGGATCCTGTGTCACACTTTCAATGTTCTCACGGCTGACTGTGAAACCTCCCAGAGAGCTTATTCAGATGTCACAGTTTGACGTTTAAGACTACACTTCACTCCAAAGCTTCATCTCATGAGTTTTCTCAAGACATGGACAAAGACTGAAGTGTTCTCATTCTTAACTCTGTAAAATTACAGCAGCAACTTCTCCATTCAGACACAACCTACACGCATGCACACAAACAACAACAACAAAAACAATTCATCAGGAACAAACAGCAGCCTAAACCTACATAAGGTTGGCAAGATTGTTTAAATAATCAGACCATGGTAAGATAAAAAAAAAAGAAAGAAAGAAAAACCCCAAAAACAAAACAAAGACCAACTCCCACCCCAACACCCCCCACCCCACCCCCTAAAACCTCAGAGACATCATTTTGCTCTCAAGAACCTTCTACATTCTCAAAACAGCCTTTTCACTGAAGTGTTTCTCAACTCATTGCTCAAGGCTCCACTGACCTGTACATTGTGTTCTCAGTTTTGCACTAACACACCTGATGCAAATGATCAACAGCCTGGTAATTAGCTGGTCAGCTGATGCAGCT
This sequence comes from Chanos chanos, assembly GCF_902362185.1. Taxonomy (NCBI): domain Eukaryota; kingdom Metazoa; phylum Chordata; class Actinopteri; order Gonorynchiformes; family Chanidae; genus Chanos; species Chanos chanos. The sequence goes on from NC_044503.1 coordinate 21,503,451, forward strand.
GAAACAATAAATAAGCAAAGAACGGCGGCGTTGAGAATGGTGTTGAGAAACATTGGTCTACGTGACTAATTCACAACACACACACAGGAGAGAGAGAGAGAGAGAGAGAGAGAGAGAGAGAGAGAGAGAGAGAGAGAGAGAGAGAGAGAGAGAGAGACAGAGAGAGATGCAATTCTACCAACTTTAGCACCAAGCCTGTTGGAACAAAAATATTATGCCACTTTTCTCATAAACAAAAGAGTTCAAATGCCTACAAATGAGTAAGAAAGTAGGTAAGTAAGTAAGTAAATAAATAAACATTTAGAAAACAGACAAGTTTTTGAGAGTATATATTTTGAATGATTATAATAGTGGAAAATGTATTTCAGCTCTTGCAAAATAACTTCAGAAAGCCAGAGACAAATAACATATCTCATGTTTGTCAAAAACACGGTCTGTCATCTCCTGCTATTTCAAGAGTTGCGCTATCCAGACACTGTCATCCTTCTGAGTCAAGCTCTGCTGTAAAACTTGTCTGTGAAGTATTCTGGGTCTGGAGAGCCTAAGCTCCTTCAGTTTCAGTGAACAGCATTGTGACTGGGCAATTTCCTCAGTCATTACTTGACTTCATATGGTTTGACCTCATTGTGATGTCACTCAGTCTACTGATCTCACTGCTGGTCCTACTGGTGAACACCAGTGAAGCTCATTTCAGTCTGAACAAAGTATCTGGATCCAACAATGTTTCCTCCTCTTTCATGTCTGTCAATCTCTCTTTTCCCTCTCTCTCCCTCTCTCTCGCTCTCTCTTTCTCTGTCTCCTTCTCTCTCTCTCTCTCTTTCTCTCTCTCCCTCTGTATGCTCTCAATGTATACATGAGACCAACAAAAAGATAGATTGGTAAAAGGCAAAAAATCTGGCAATTAGCAAGAAGAAAGCGATGAAAAACAATCTGCCTTTAAAGGCTTGAAACTTCTGAAAAAGTGATACTCTCTACTCATCTACTCTGTCTCATCTCTCTCTTTCTCTGTCCAACAAAGTCAAAAAGTACACAGTGCCCTCTTAGGCAGAAACACAGTGTGGTGCAGAGAGAGAGAGAGAGAGAGAGAGAGAGAGAGAGACAGACTGAGAGAAGGAGAGAGAGACAGACAGACAGACAGAGACAAAGAGAGGATGAGGGAGTGACAGAGAGAGACAGGGACAATGAGAGAAGGAGAGACGGAGAAACAGAGACAGTGAGAAAAAGAAAGAGAGAGAGAGCAAGACAGACAGACAGACAGACAGACAGAGATAAATAGAGAGAGAGAGAGAGAGAGAGCAAGCCCAAGCCAACAAGCTGCTTAAAGCCCTGCATTTCAAAAGTCCATTTGCTAATCTGACATCACTCAATTCATTAGCAGGGTCTCAGTGCCTGCTACAGTCCCTGGCCTGGAAATTTGAGCTGTTGCTTTCGATACAAACACATTGATTAAAGGCTCTCTCTTGAGAAAACAAGCCCGGGCATAAAGTCACTTAATTCCCGTAGATAGAGGGTAGCACCTGGAACAAGGAGTACTCAAGCTGGAACTGATACAGATCGGTTGTGTCTGCATAGAGGATTCTCTTTGCACATTGACTGAAGATCCTGTACTCCCCAGTGCTCTCCGTGCCCTACAGAAACAGAACATATAGCTCTTCTCTCTCCAAAAAGATCAGTTTCAGCTTTCTTTCTGTCAGTTGCTTGATGGAGAGAAAGAAAATCAGCAGAAAGCCATGTATACTATAAATCTGTAGGATCTATTGAGGAGCTGTGAGGTTGCTTTTTTTTTTTTTTTTTTTTTTAATAAAAGTCAACGTTAACTTATCAGGCATCACACAGGATCATCTGAGTGATCCACTAAACTAAGGAAGTTGTGGCTCAGTGATGTCTTGGGTCACCTGTCACCAAGAGCTGCATCATGTGAAACAGTGACCTCATCTGGCAGTGAAACTGAATTCTTAGGCATTACATCATTATAAAGGTAAAGAATCTAGTCTTTTTTTTTCAGCCAGAGTAAAAGATGGAGGAAAACAGGACCAAAGTAGAGCAGCGTTCCGTCAGAATGAGATAGACAGTCTCTTACCACACAAATAGTATGTGCGAGCGTGTGTGTGTGTACCTGCATTTGTGGATACGTGTGTGTGTGTGTGTGTGTTTGTGTGTATTTGTGATTAAAATATCATGTCCTCTTCATGTATGTTGTACGTAGGTGAGTCAAAGTGTCTTTGTTTGAGTTCATAGGCATTCCCAATGCGGCCGTGTATGTGTGTGTGTGTGTGTGTGTGTGTGTGTGTGTAAAGACTCAAGGGGGCCAAGCTTTTCCACTGTCTTTCCATTTAAGATGTCATGACCATGATGGCTCAAAACACACAGCTCCCCCGAACTATACTTACACTATATCTTATTTTGGTATGCCTAAAATGGATTTTTCCAGTAACATCTTTTGCTGTCAAACAGATCTTTATTAATAACAATTATTATCTCAGAGTCAGATTTGTTATACTTAACACTGTACAAAAGATATAAACACTTATTTCAAGGGAAGAAACTCTTAACGTCACAGCCTGGAAATGGTAGAACATCAAAGACAAAGACACAAGCTTGTATACATGATTTGCACCTCCAGACCCTCTCATTTTACATTGTGAGCGTATCCACTGATTGAGCAAGAGAAATGTCTTCTCTGGGTATTTTTGGCCAGAAAGCTAAACCGATTATCTGCTGAAATGAACAGGGAATACCGTCGATCTCTGTGCCCAGGTTACTATTATTCTCGATAATATAGAAACACATCTGTCCCATCTCAGTGTGTATTACTGTACACATACATCAGTGTGTGTGTGCGTGTGTGTGTGTGTGTGTGTGTGTGTGTGTGTGTGTACGTGTGTGTGTGTGTGTGTGTGTGTGTGGATGCATTTCTGAAGCTAGTATGCAGATAAACGAAAGAAAAAGATAGCCAAAGACGGAGAGAGAGAGAAGAGAGAGAAAGAGAGAGAGAAGAGAGAGAGAACTACCCCCAAGAGGAGCTGCGTGTGTGGCAGTGAATAAACGAGTGAGTCTTGGCGTTCTGCCTGCTCTCCAATCTGCTGATGGCCGGGGCTCGTGACGCCCAGGGAAGCAGGAGCCATTTTTAGCGATGAGGTCATCCTTAATTAAGCAAACAAAATCAAGTCAGCTGTGCCACTCCAATTCGTTATCTCCAACTCATCTTCAAGGACAAGTGCTTTATCTTGTTTTAATTGAATCCCACCCTGAACACCACTTGTACTGTGAGAGACTTTGGCAGAGAAAGGCGCGGGGGGGCACCACCAAAAAGAGGAAGGATACAATTGCTACATAAACAAAAGACAATAACACCTCCCCACCGACCCTAGGTACCTCTGATCCCCCCTGTATTTCTTCCCTCGCTTGGAGTGAGGGATGGGACTAACAGTGGCGAAAGATGGGGTGGTGTGGGGCTGGGGTTGGGGGGTGTCGGCCGGCGATTGATCCATGATAAGCGCGGTGGCAGGAGGGGGGTTGAGCCAGAGGGATGAAACGGAGATGAAAATAAAGAAGATCAAAGGGCCGTTGCCAGCGCGCGTCTGACAGCCGAGCTGTGAGATGACATCACCGGGGCCGCGGTGTTGCCAGAGAAAACAGAGAGCAAGTGCCAGGGAACGGCGTCTCGCTCTCCGCGTCCAACTTTGCCGAGACTTCCATCATGCGTCGTCTCGGAAACCCGCGGGATGCAAATAGACTCTCTCTCTCTCTCTCTCTCTCACTCTCTCTGACATTTCTTTTTTTTTCTCCTTTTCCCCTTCCCTGAGTCCTTAATTAGGGATTTGTGAAAAAGCAGCGTGCTCGTGTCTCCAGAATGTGTTAGCATGGCCCCTACTGCATGTTTGACGATAATCAGTCTCACAAAACAAATTAACACAAATTTTTACATCATAGTATGTTAATAAAGAGAGCTTAAAAGTCACAGTGCTAAATTTAAGGCTTTTGATCTCCAGAGCCATCTTTATACACCATTACGTCATGTCATCACCCTCCCGAGGAGCTTCACATGTCTGTCATATGCTTATTTTATTACGCCAGCTCCATTGCGGGCTTTTTTGTACTTTGTGTCATTCACCTAAACTGACACTAGAATAATTTTACTCATGTTTCATTCTTTCATGTTGTTTTCCCCTCTTGTTTATCTTGCATGAGTGTACTCAGGAGACCCTACCGACACAGACAATGCATCAGCTGTTTTTTTTTTTTTCTTTTCTCTTTTTTAACAAAGGGAGAAATCTCAATTTTCTAGAAAACTTCATGTTGATACAGACTCTACATTCCAAATGTTTTTATATCTGAATAATATACTACGAACTATAAAACCCTTTTTGGTTTTTGTTGATAGAACAACACTACCTGGAGACGTCTCATGGTGGGAGGGAAAAAAAAAAGTTTATTGCAAGTCTCATTTTCAGAACTCAGTTTCATCTAGAACCATCTATGTAAAATATCATCTGCTGTTAGTTCAGACAAGATTTACATCCTCGAATGCTAATTAGCTCAGTTCTGAGCCTCATCTCTGCCCGTTTATCTGAAAGATGTGACACTGACTATGGATGCCATCTAGAGGTCTTAGCAGGTGCCAGAGACAAACTACAGTAAACGAACCCGTGATAAAGCAAGCGGATAACCTGGGATAAGCCCAGAAGGTACACCAGACATTAAACAAGCAGATAATCCAGGAACAAACCTAGGAGATGAAGTATTTTGGCCTCATAAAATAATCCCCCAAACAGCTGTCAGTATCAAACAAAAATAATATATTTAATTTTAGCTGTCATTTATCACTGTATATTAATTACAATGACACAGTCATCAGAGATAAACCAGTCACAAGTAGTTTCTAACAATTGCTAAATTAGTTTCAAACAATTTCTGTCTCCTCAAGTAAAAACGCTTAAAGTGATCTCACACTGGATATTATACCTGTTGTTCTTTACATAGCTACTAGCCAACATTGTGATATGTAGTCCCATTTAGAGCACTGGCAATCCGGATTTGGTAATCTTGAAAAGTCTGTATCTGGATCAGGGCGATCCAATCCAACGTTGCTTTGAAAAACTTGAAATAAGATGGATTACCTGATCCTGGATAGCAAAACATGGGATTTCCAAATCCAGATCATTCTGATCCAGATTAAACTTTTTGAACAACTGGGCCCAGAATACCAATAGTATATATTCCCGTTGGTATAAAAACATATAAATGTATTAAAGGTAAGCTGTACAAAAGATAAATTAACTGAATATTGAATTTCACTGATTCCCTTAGAACAATTCAATCAGTGCCGTTGGATGATTTGCTTCATCTCACTCTTGACCTGACAAATCAGAGTGCTTTACATCAGACTTTTGTTTCCTTTCCTGTCCTTTCCACTGAAATTCAAACCCATGATGCTCTGCACTGGAGTGCACTAAATGCAGGGGTGTTACCAACTGAACTGTCCATATATATATATATATATATATATTATTATTATTTATTTATTTATTTATTTATTTACTCATACTTATATATCAGTGAATAATTCATACTCATGCCAAATTTGAATTTATAGTGAGTTTTTATTTGAGCAATAGGTTTTGTCTGGCTGGAAATGACAAACAATGTTTCTTTCTCACATTTTTGCTGAAAATGCCATGTCCAAAATTGTTGATACCCCTTGAAATCATTTTTAATTTCTGAGAAAGTGCAAGCTTCTATAACATTCCAAATAGTCCTGGTCATTTCTATCATGTTCTAGAGCACTCTAATCAACTATGAATTGAGACCAGCTCATACAGTAGTTCCCTAGTTTGTTACCAGTCAATTACAAGTCATGGCTAAAACCAAAGAGCTTAGTGAGGACCTCCGGTTACACATTGTGGTTGCTCACAAGATGGGTAAAGGCTGTAAAACCATATCCAAGTGTTTTCAGGTGCCAGTGGCCACAGTGCAGAGCATAATCTAAAAGTACAAAGAGTTCCACACTGCGAAAAATCTCAAAGGGCAGGGTAGGAAGCCAAAAGTGACCCCTGCACTGGCATAAATGGCAGTATGAGAGGCCAAGAAGAATCCAAGGATCACCACCAAGGCCATCCTGATGAATCTGAGGAATTCTGGTACCAGCATCTCAAGGCAGACACTCCAGCGGACACTGCACAAGGCTGGTCTCCGTGGACGCCGACCAAGGAGGACTCCACTTCTCCAAGACAGAAAAGAAGAAAGCTTTTGGTCATCGATTCTGTGGTCGGATGACCTAAAGCTTTCTTCTTTGTCCAGGTTAGCTTTTGCAAAGGCAAGGCAAGCTTTTGTGTGCCTGTCTTGGAGAAGTGGAGTCTTTGTCGTCTGTAGTTTATTAAGGGCTGGTGCAGATTACATGTTGTTTTTATTCTGAAGTTCAATACTTGATATGATACAATGCTATGACATCACTGAGGCTCTGTGCAAAAGCTCTGTGGATCTTTTGTTTATCAATGTTAAAGATCTAGATTAGGGTTTTTTTTGTTTGTTTGTTTGTTTGTTTTCCAGAACTGACTACCGAAAGCCAGTCACCAATATGTGATCATTCAAATTCAAACTTAAACATAATTGTTTAGTTTTCCCCAGTTGCTCAGCAAGAAGAAAAAAAAAGTTTTGTAAGGGCCAAGCCACAAAGTATGTGAGCCATTAAAGTGTAGCACTCATCAAAATATGTCTGCCCAACATCAGTAATTCTGTCCTCATCGCCTCATATCAGTTATCCATCGACTTCGTCATCGACTCAGGGTGACAAATACACACGTGAATCAAATGTCTTTAAGCACTCTTAGAAAAAAAAAAGAGTCTGTTTTCTACTCAGTGTGGGCAGAATGGGAGGAGTGGGACAATTGTAAGGAAATGAATATTCTGAGTGAATTAGTACACTGAGACAGAAATTAATAATTTGCCACGAGATTACAGACGTAGTTATTGGTTAGAATGATTACCACCTCATTGTGGTTTACTGGTGTAGGAGTTTTTCAGGGAATTCAGAGGGTCCCTAACAATGTGTACAAGAGGAAAGGACAAGATTAATGCTTCTCTGTATCTTTCTACCTCACCCAGCAGATCATCATGTCAGACCAAAGAAAGCTGAGATTTTCCAATATCCCAACCTTGTGTTTATGATGCATCTAAACTTCTAAACGCTGTAGATATATCGTTTCACTTCATGCCAAAGATTTTCAAATGTTAGCAGTAAAACATGCAAGGAGTATTTAATTAACTTGCTAGCTAAAGCAGGGAGCCCCCCTCAAAACAAACAAACAAACTGTCAAAAAAAAAGAAAAGAAAAAAAGGTTCAATTCAAATTCTAATGAAGAGATTTTATACATGTCTTTGACTCCAAGTTTCTAGCTTGACTGTTGCAAAACATGAACAGTCTCATAGCCGTAATAATCCGTTTCTGTAATTCGAATCACCTGCAATAAGCATCTGTTATTGAAGCACTCAGTCTGTGCTCAGGGTTTTGGAGTCCGTCCACTGTGAATGCAAAAGCCATTTAGCAGAGAGTGGACTGCTGCAGGACAGTCTAATACACACCACAAAATTTCAGATAAACTGTTTAAGATATAAAGTTGACTCTATTTTGCAGTGCACTCAAATCACTCAACAGTTACACAAAACTGCTGTGTGGGCCAGTCTCTTTAACAGTTCAGTTTTTGATCGCCTGGATCGTCAAGAAAGTCCAAGTCTCCTCTGCTGTTAAAAATCCACCAGGCAACCTTGGTTTATGGTGGATGGGGAGGCAAGGAAAAGCGGGTGGGGCACAAGTTCAAAATCTGCTGTCCCCATTTTGTCGACACACAGGAATTCGACGTTGCTTTTATGACAAATGGAGTATTACTACACAAGATATGCATTTCAAGGGATGGAATGTCCTGAAATTATATGGCATTTCTCAGCCTGGTTTTCAGCCTGTATCACAACATCTGTCATCGCTGATACTAAATACCTCTTTCTTAGATTTTACTGGCAGGGACATGTGTCTCCAAGCCGGTGTGTTTCCAAAGGATTGCTGATTTTTTCTTAAAATAAATCTCCCATTATTCCCTCAATCCTGTGGTTGTCCTGGTCCAACTTTGCATCATCACAGCTGATACCCCTCTCAGAGAACAATGAACACATTTATTCTATACTCTATAAAACATCCACCTTTCGATCTTTGTGTTTTATGGTATATTACAGATAGTAATGTTTCAATCAGAGAGCCCGGACGTTCTTGATTAAGCATCATACAATAGTTGGTGGCTTAAAATCTTGAAAAGTTCATGATCAAAGATGAAAAAAGTACCGTCTGCTCATCTTGGTGAGTTTCTACTGAGGAGAGGAGCATACCACACCATACCAATAAAGTTTAGGATTTAAGACTGACAGTCAAGTCCAAGTTTTCCTTTTTTCTTTCTTTCTTTCTTTTCTCTTCTTCACTTGGAGGAAGTTGAAAGGATCTCTCACTTTTCCTCTGGCCATGGACTAAATGGAATTTATGAGGCACACGGTAAAGAGAGGTGTGAGTCACCCACCATATGCCCCCCTCCGTTTCAGTCCTGACTGACACACCCCATGCCAAGAGACACTTTTGTGCACTGGCTCTGCTCATCAAAAACTCCTTCTGGAGAGACATATCACCCTCGACCTCTTCGATGACTAAAACTGGTCATTTCTATTTTCCCCCCTTCTCTCCCCCCCCAGTCTTCTTTTTCTGTTCATTATTAAATTCCTATCATCCGAGCTCTGACTCATCAAGTCTTGACTTAGGCGCAGGGGGTCATTGCCGATTATGGATTCTGCAAATTGCTTGACTCATTTCCACTCCTTCCTCCTTGTCCTCCTCAGTCTAGTGTAACCTTTTTCTTTGAAAATGTCTTGGCAGGGAAGCCTGACAGGCGAGGCTATCAGTTATCTGTGTTTTTAAAGGCTCGGTTCGGCACAGACGTCGTGACCGTGTCACATTCAGGCACTGGACAGAAACTGCCGTTTCCCAGCACTTGGGAAATTAGATTACTAATTATGTCACGACCGTAAGATTAGTGCGTTTCCTCTTAAATGAATTGACCTTTTCTTAAGAATAACAGCAAATAACAGAATTGTTGTGACTAGGGACCAGTGAAATCATTCATTAAAGTAATTCAGGAAACATATACCTATAAATTTTACGACAAAACATTTGGATAAGAACAAGGATTGCAGATCAAATTATTCATTAAAAAATAAAAAAAAATGCAATTACCAAACTGCACAGTAAACATATGACTTCATTCATGAAACACTCTTAAGGAGAATGAAAATGTGTTTCTTTGAAACTGGGCCATGGGTGTAGTTATCTGTCTTCAACTTTTCTCCCTTATGTGAATGCCTACCTGTGTAGACTTCAGCCTCTGAAGGATCCTCCACTCTCTTGTGCTGGATGATATAGTCAGAGACTTTGTAGCCAATGAGAGGTTCTACATCTACCCATTCCAGGGCCACCATAGTGCTGGAAGGTTCCAAGTGAGGAGCCAGTCGTAGGCTGCAAAAAACCCCAAAAAAAAAACAACAACAACAACAAAAAAAAAAGAAAAAAAAAGAAAAAAAAAACCATATACCTTAAGTATTATCATATTTCAAGATTTCACACTTATATAGACGATTATGACCTTACTCTAGGATTTCCACCTCTTACGGAAAGTGTACCAGCTATCGTGCTTTCTCAAGCTCACAGAATGACAGAACCATTAATCCTGGTGGTGTCAACTGTTACTTGCCAAAAATAATCACTTAATGATCTAAAGACCACTTAATTGTAAAAAAAAAAAACCCAAAACAAAAAGCAACACGCATTTAAAAAGTAACACTGTGAAGTTCTAAAAGTCACTCGGAGTTCTCTTGTCTAACGACTGTACGAAAGACGGGGGAGGAAGCACAGAATGTTCCAGTGCTTTCCTCTATAAGCTGTGGGGGTTAGCGGTGGTGATGAAACCGACTGACAGCAATTACAGAGTCGTCAGGTCTCCCATGGGTTCGAAGAGGTGATGGTGGTGGAGATGGGAGTCTAGGACAACCCGCAATGGTAGGGGGTTGGGGGTGGGGGATGGGGGTGGGGTGGTTGTGGGAGGCAGTGACTTACACCGGCTGGCGCAGGGGGCTACAGTTGGGCAGGCCGTCCTTGCCAAAGGCGCTGAGGTCACAGCGGCACCAGTTCTCGATTACGTCGCCTTTCCCCGTGCACCAGTATGAGCTCATTGTTGCACTCTTGAAGGCCTAAAGGAAGAATGAAAGAGAGCAGGTGAGAGAAAGTCAATTATCTCAGGTTGTTACCCTAATCCCTCTTCAAGCTCAAGCAGAGTGAGTCACCTGTGCTCTTGTCTCTGATATATCTACCTACAAAACCAACTTCATAGCTGCCATATACTCACAGATGTCACAGCTTTTGCTCCTCAGATGGATACAGTGGTGTCACTGAACCCCCCCAACCCCCCTTCCCACCTAAGAGTGTCTCAGCAGACTCTGTCCTGACACAGCCATGTCAAAATCTAATTAGCAAAGGTTTCGAAAAAGGTCAGTTGCATGTGCAGTTGCCTGTGACCATGGAAGGTACAGGTGTGATGTCAGAACCATAATGTCATGCACCCTGGTGTGAAATAGGGGTAAAAATAACTACCTGAGCTAACATATCATCTCATCCCTTTAGGCCATTCACATAGATACTTTTATGCTTAGACCACGAAAGCCCTTTCTGCTGATATTTTGATGACAATGACTGACGTGTAAACCCGTAAGATCTCTGCGTGTCATATGGAATATCACACTAAACATATTAGGAGGCCCTTAGACCTCAATATCAGGACAAAAACTCATCACAAATAGCATTATGTCTCAGACCAAAAGACTTCAGCCTTCCTCAAGCCATAATGCACTTAACCTGTGCTCGGACAAAACATATTTACCCTCTAAGGCGTTATGGATAACAGTATGTTCATGCTTTTTTTTTTCTTGTTCTTTTTAATAGGCTCTAATTCCTTCGCTGCAGGTATTTCGGAGAACAATTTTGAAGGTATATCACAGGTTAAAAAAGTTTCAAAAGACTTGATATACAGTATCAGTTGTACACATACACACACACACACACACACACACACAGCTACAGCTGTGAATTCACGCGTTAGTGTGCCGACATGGTTGGGATGTCTGTAGCCTCAAGGCTGGGGAGCATTCAGCATACAACAACAACAACAAAAACAACAACAAATCAACAGCAAATCAGTTTATGCTTTTTTTTTTTATTAAAGGGTACTCTTTCAACTTGAAGCAGGGCTCTGATTCACAGTAATCCTTTGCTGGAATACAAACTAGTGTTTTTGCAGCAAGCTTACAGAACCCAATGTCCTGAACAGTTTTGTTCCGGTCTTAACCAAGCACAGCTGATTCAATTATCCAGCAGCTTTGATAATCAGTTGTAAGTTGAATCTTGTGAAAGAGCAAAGACAAGAAAAAAAAAAAAAGTCTCCAGTGTACACCTTGGACAAAGAAGTAATCTAAAGGACTCAGGTAAATAAAACAATGCTAAGTCAAAGTTTTCCTTTTTTTTGTTTTTTGTTTTTTTTTTCCTCCTAAGCACATATAAGCATGCAGGCCAGCCTCCAGAAGAGAGCCTTAAGCTTATTTTGTAGTGAAATATATGTTTCTCATCATTATGTAAGAACCAAGAGAATAATATGGTTCAAATGGTGAACAGAATATGTGCATATAGACCACAGTACTGCAGCAGACAGCCTAATTTCTACAAATACTCATAAGAAATACTTATTTCTGGTATAGGGAGTAAAGATACTTGTGAAGATCCAATAGGGTAACACTTAAACCTCACCCACATCTTCATAGCAACACTTACTGGCATCTCCTGCTAAACATGTGTGTGCTGGAAAATGCTACCCATGGCTAAACTGTGTGAGTGATATAAACTACTGTTAATGACAAGTTCAGAGTCATGACAGACTGATACTGTGAGGGTATGTAGTTTGTGAGGATATGTTAGATTTTTTTTCACAAATTAGCATAAAAATAAAATTGAACTACAGCTGTTTACCACAGCATATCATAGATCTACACCTTCAAAACATTTAACATGTCCTAAACATCTACAGTCCTGCTTTCAGACATCAATGGAAACTGTCTTCCACAAATACTCCCAATGCAGATCTAGCTTTCAAATGGCCAGTGGGCGATGCCGGAGGAAACCGGATGCTTATGAATGAGGGAAGCCCTCTTAACTGATAGCATCAGCAGGCCCTTGCTAGACAATCCCCACCCTTTTTTTTTTTTTTTTTTTTTACATGGAGGAAACTTACTTTAAACAGCCTTGATGAAGGAAAAGTTATTAGAGAGGGGACGAATGGAATGCTAAATATTGCAATTCATTGCTGTATAACTTTCCTGAAAGAAATTTGGCACAGTGAGAGAGAGAGAGAGAGAGAGAGAGAGAGAGAGAGAATGGCTTATAATTGAAATCCCAAACCCTGTGGTGAAACACTGGCCAAACAATGAAGGAAGAAAAAAGCAAAAGAAAGAGAGTATGGGGGAGCCTCAGTGCCTCTGTCAATGGGAAACAGGCGAGCAGAAAACACAACAGGAAGCTGTTGCGGCTATGTGTGCATGCTGATCTGACAACACACCAGGACTGAAAAAGTGACTCATATTTGCAACCAAGACTTTCCCTGAAAACCCCTTCTAGTCCACGCTTGATTTCTTGATTGCAGAAAAAAAATAAAACATTATGGTTATGTTTATGGTTTATGTTTGAAGAAGTAATGCGTGTTGGTTTCATCTTAGTAAACACACTATTTAACTGTGCATGTGGGCATAAACTTGGGAGGCTCAATCAACACAGTTTTCCCAATGAAGCATTATTGTCCATCTTCTCTGATTCACGAAGAAGCATGTAGCCTTGTATATGATGGGCAGAAAGAAAGTAAACAGAAAGAATACTTTACTGTCCATACAAGGCAGACTTACTTTGGCATCACAATCAATTTTAAATTAGAGCAGCAATAAATATCAACAAATCCATGCTTTGCTTATTTATATTGTACATTTATACATATACATATACACTCTGCCCACACAGAACTACACTCCTGTTTCTGACAGCACAAACACTTTTAACAAGGCACACACTGCCGTCTGGCTGCCCAATGTAGTATTTTCGTGTATTGTTTGTGTATGTTGTTTTGTGGTAGCACTTACACGCAGCAGTTACATTACATGGCATTACACTCCAAGGAGACTGGAAGGTAAACATAAATTGCCAGACAGACCAACTGACAAGAAGTCTAATGTGGTAAGTTGACTCCAATTTTGAGCACTGGTGCTTTTTTGTACAAAAGTTATAAAAAATCTCTTTGAGGCTAATATAAATGACTAGTCAAATGCATGGGCAATGGCATGCACGGGTGCCAAACAGAACATATGACTCCATGTTTCTCTCTCTTGGTACTTCTGCCTTACATTGTTAGCATGCGTAAAAGACAAGTCTTCAGTTCTCTACTAATTATCGTTCATCATTGCCTGAGACTGTCCCAATTTCCCAGAACTGTCAGTAGATATCCATTCATTTTGTTATATCTTTCAGGAGAGGGGAAAATATCTTTGATTATCCGCAATTTACTGCTTGTGTTCCAGTCTCTCAAACAGAGCTTTCTTTAGCTGATGGAATGATGTGAACTATATTGGGCAAAGAAGAAAAGGTTTGCATGAATGGTGGAAGACGTAAAAAATACTTTTGCGGGGATTACCTTTTATGTATTCAAAAAAATGAATTATGTAATGAATTATCTGCACTTGCTATATTTTGCAAAAAAAAGGGTACTGCGCACAAATGCACTTATTAAAAAAAAAAATAAAATAAAAATAAAAAGACATACTACTTCAAACAATTCTGCATACTTTTTCTATCATTTGACCTCATAGAATCCCTTTGTCACTTACGAGAATCTAGGTGACTGTGACCTTCAAAGTTATTAATCTGTTTCTCTTGCCCTTGCTGACCATATTACTGTCCCTGTTTGGTGCTTAATATGTGCAAACACAAGCCAGCTGGCCCTAGGTATTGATTTGTCCAGATGACCTAAGAAGCACAGAAACCTTGGAAGGAAAAGGTCTTCCCGGTCACCCAGGCTAAGCAGGGAAATATCTTTGCTTCTAGGAATGCTTACAAACATTTTCCAGGAAAAGAGAATCGCTGTCAATTGAGGATGAGGTTCACAGGGGGATAGGCAGGACCCGGCGGTCAAAGAGACCCTGAATCAGGGACAGAGCCAGGCTGACAGAGACAGTCTGACTGTGCGTTAAGCTGATTTAATTTGGGCCCTCCATCGACTTGAATGGTTTCTGCTCAAATCCGAACCTATTCAAGTCTAAAAAAAAATCGATTTTTCGTCCTAAAGCACCTTGGTTGAGATTTCTTTCTCCAACTTATGTGGGGAAAATATCTGGGCCTTTCTCCTTTAGTGAATTTAAACAGGCTGAGATTGGATTTGATATACCTTTGAGCATCTAGACTCCAACTGCACCTTTTGGCTACGCAGTTTTAGACAAGGTCCAGCCAGCACAACCATCCATTTAATTATAGCCACTCATATCACCCTGGCACATCCGGGAATCAGCAAAATGAAAATTTAGACTTGTGACCACATTAAGCTCTTAGTTCTTCCAAAATTGCTTTCAACATTTTTTTTCAAAGAAAAGGGAGTCAACCTACTGCTGAACTTCACTTAGACTCACCGATATATTTGTAAGCAAAGTTGAAGAGGGGAAATGGGGTAACCTCAGTCATTTTGTGAGTTAAGCAGCATTATGAGTCAGTAAACTCTAAGTCAATTTGTTGGAGAGGTCTGTCATTATTAAATCATGCCTCAACTAAGCGTTTCCCCCCCATGGCAACCTCTGTTGCCATTACCACATTTGCTTTTCGGTGGCGTGCTTTGTCTCGATCAGTGAAGCAGATGGAGATCTGTGTAAACCCTAACTGCTTCTGTTTGCCCTGTGTCATTTCTCAAGAGCTGGATTTCATTAAGGTACATCTACTCATCCTGTAAAGTAAATTACGAGCTAGCTACAAACACTCACCTCGAAAAACTAAGGGGATGTTTTGTCATTACATAGGTGACTACTGTTTGGAATCACAAGTTTTTTTTTTCTTCATATTATCTGATTCAGTTCTTCCCTGGCAGTCATACAGGTTAAAAGGTCACACATATCTTGTAATGAAGTTGATGAAGATTTTTAGGTTATACTGGAATGCCAAGAAGCTCAGAGAAAACATCATACCACAAATCTAGATAATGAACTTACACATAGTCATAAAACAGTGCATCACTGCGCACTGTTCTTTTCCAGATCCTTTAACTGCCCCTCTGAATTATCGCATTAGAGCCAAAGAGCCATCCTGTGTGCAATGCAAGCTGGTGTACTGACAGGAGGGATGAAGGGGAGGGGGGCAACAGCACCATGATGAAAACAGGATCAGCACTGTCACCTGAGAAGCCTGGCAGTTTTTTGTTGTTGTTTTTTTTTTTTTTTTTTTTAATCCTTCAGCCCCATTTTTCCAGCACAGTGTTTTTCAAGGAAGCAGACAGCTAATTCCAGATAGTAACCCGAACCTGGCCTGCCTCCATAATGGAGAGATTGACATGGTAGTGATTTTGACGTGCCTATACAGGAGCTACACAGCCTTTTAAGCACTTTCCGAGAGGTCATGCTTCCATGCAATTCTGTTGTTATCTGGGCAAATGTGCTGAATTCTGCTGAAAACGGTGTTTTGGACTCTTTTTTTTTAAATAAGCAGTCTTATATAATACTGGCTAGCTAACTGGCTTGCTAGCTGATTTGTAAGCAAGCAAGGTCATTGTTCATAATGTGGTTAACAACGTCAGACAAAATTGAATATGTGGTAATCTGCAATAGCATAAACCTCTAATATAACAGAGGGCTTTGTTACTACCTTTGGACAATGCTAACATGGCTGAAATGGCAGAGAAGGTGTACAGTGCTGATGGTGTTGGTATATGGAATGTGTTATATTGTTTAGGACATTTATCATAATTCCAACTGTAGTGCACTTTCCCTTGCTGCATTTCAATGTCCATTGCACCTGGACGATATTATCTGTACGTGTGTTATATGCTGAGATTGGAGCTGGTCTTACTTTTGTTTTACTTTGCTGCTTTTGCTTAAAGAGAAGCAAACGGCGACTGATCTAACTACATGTTGTGATCTAAAGTAATGGTGTTTTCTGATCTGTGGTTTTTAGTTGTTGCGGCACTTGGTAGCTTGTTGCTTCAGGCCAGTTTTTCTAATGTACTAAACTGTACATACCTTGCCACCTGCTTGGAAATTTTGGGAGCATTGTAAATTACTGTGGCATGATTTGGTGGAAACAGGAACAACTCATGCCACAGTACAACTCACCTCCCACTCACATATGGCGTTAACAGTGATGGCAAGTGGCAAACCTACAACCGCAAAGAAGAGTACAGGCCTTTGCTCGATGTGCCAACAAAGAGCCACAAAGCCACAGATAAGCTAGAAAAAGGGCCATGAGATAAACTACAGTGGGAGAAGGAGGCTGAGTACGAGTACCTATGGTCGTAGGTCCAAAGACCAGCTCCTTTCATTGCGTGCTAACAAATACTAGTCCCACATCAATACCAGGACAGGAGATGACATTCTACACAGCCAGAAGAGAAACGAGAGGAACGACTGGGTCTGAAAAGAGTTTGCTTGCTGAGTTCCAATTTAAGGGTAACTGCGCCAACAGAGACACCAGGCCAAGGTCAATAGAGAGCCCAAGGATTGAAGTCCCAGCACCACCCCCTCAAAGGCACATGCCCAACCCTGCCTCACCAAACCCGTCACAAGAAGTTCTTCCAACCCCAGCTAGAACCTTTTGTGCCAGGAAAGAGCGTGACCAAGAAAGGATGCCAAGATACCAACTGACCAATACGCTTTGAACATGAGGCAGGGGCAAAGGACACAAATTAAAATGAAAATTGAGCTTACTGACTGTTACTGATACCCCTGTTCACCAGAGAAATGAAGGAGTTATACGCATTGATGGATGAGGAGTCGCCTCACTATCATCCTGTGACAGAGGGCTCTGTCTCAGGCCGCGGGCGGCGTCTTTTCCCCACAAACTAGCCACTTCCCTCAGTTGTACTTTGTTTGTTCGTGTTTATGTCCTGTTACGTGTACGCCATTCATACATATCTATAATACACATATTCCGATAACATAATGCGTTAGCTTCGAGGGTGCACACTCGAAGCGCGCAGCAGGTTACCCGGTTTCATACACACAAACATTTTCCATTCACGTTCACAATCTTACAGGTTAAAACACCCCACAAACACCCTAAATTACACCTAAATGTTTGTTAGCGTCTTTACTGTTGTTTGTTTTACCGTTACCATCTTTATCATGTTACAAACACGCACAATTACTCATTGAAATGTTTGGTCCCGTCTTTATTGTACTTAGCGTTTGGTTTAAATGTCTTTTGTTTTGTTATAGGATTTTGTTCGTTGTCTTGTCTTCCTCCGTTCCTCGTTTCCTCTCTCCGTGTGTCTGTTTGTCTGTACTACAGCGGGGTACAACTACCGGTGCAGGGGAGGACCAAACAGAGCTGCAGAAACCCAAGTTCATTTATTTGGTTTAGCTGGAGTGGCGCTTGCGTGATGCCCACGGGGGAAGGGGCCACTCCAGTGAAAAGGGGTTTTTCGTTCGAGTGTGATGATTTATGGAAATTATGGGGATAGGTGAAATTGTGAATGCATAAATTATGTGTATAATATGTATATAAAAGTTGTGGAAATTCTGTTTGTACACTAAAATTATTAGGATGGGCAATATTATTTTTATTTTTAAACAGAACAAATGTGGTATGTTCTGGGGGAGGGGCTTAGAGTACAAAAGGGGTTTTTCATCATTGTAGGTTGAGGGAGTCAGGAGAGTGACAGAGTGTAGCTGTGGAGAATTGAAGTGAGTGGAAAGTGAAATTGAAAGTAGCGATTTGTTTGTTTATTGGTTTACCTATTTGTTTACCTATATATATATATTTTTGTTTGTTTGTTTGTTTTTGTGTTTTTTGTAAATATATATACATTTTTTTTTTGTTTCCTGTAAATATTTGACATTTTGGACATTTTTCTTCACTTTTCTTCACTTCGGTTGGAACTGGGTTTTTTTCTTTGTTGCACTGTAAATAAAACACCCTGCACCTACGTGCTATTTGCGGCGGAGCCATTTTTTTTTTGTTTATTTTTGGTGCATTTTTGGGCGACCCGAACCCCTGTTCGGTTTCACCCTGCCACATTTGGTGTCAGAAGTGGGATGGCCAGCCGCAAAACAGTGCAGCCAGTGAGGAGGAGGACGGGCCTTCGGTCCCAGACAGTAAAGCTGCCTGACCCAATGGAGGATGAAGCTTGGGATACAGTGGAGGAAGAGGAGTCCGAGCGGCAGGGGGCGCGCCCGAGAACCAGTACTCCATACCAAGGGCCTCCCAAGCAAGCAGCAATCCCAGGGGCAGACATGGTGGCGCTGCTGAGGGACTTCCTCTCCGCACAGCAACGGCGGGAGGAAGGTTTCCTGGAGGAGATCCGAGGCCTGGCAGCGTCCATCCGCCAACCACAGCAACCAACCCGACCAGAGGTGACCCATCAACCTGACCTGACCTCCACATCAGCAACAACAGCATCTGAAAGTCCCCGATTGGCTCTTCCTACACCCACACCACGCCGACGCTCCACTGCACTCATCGTCCAGGAAAACATCAGCCCCGCTCCATCCCCAGCTGAGAGGATTCACTGCAAAGAGCCAAAGATGCCTGCCTACCAGCAAGGGGAGGACATAGAGAATTACCTCCTGCGGTTTGAGCGCATGGCCAGAACCTGGGCGTGGCCAGAGCAGGAGTGGGCGTGCCGCCTGGTGCCACTGCTGACAGGAAAGGCACTGGAGGCCTATACAGCAATGGATGAGGAGAGGTCTAATTCCTACACAGACCTGAAGGAGGCGTTGCTGGAGAAATTTGACATTTCACCAGAAACCTACCGCCAGCGCTTCAGGGAGACCACCACACCACCAGGAGAGACCCCCACCGAGACCTACAACCGCCTGAAAGGACTGTACCGCCGCTGGATTCGACCAGAGCAGCGCACGAAGGAGGAGATCGGCGAGATGATCATCCTTGAACAGCTGCTGCATGTCCTGCCCTACGATGTCAGAACCTGGGTCAAGGAGCACGACCCAGACAATGGACTGACTGCTGCAAAGCTAGCCCTACAGTACCTGAATGCCCGCTGAAGGAGCTCGCAGCGACCACAGACAACACCCAGAGCACCCAGAGACCCCAGAGACAATCGGGACAATGGAGGTAACCCTGTTGGGGTAGGGGGTGTAAAAGGGGACGGTTGCCGTAATCTGAGTAAAGGGCTGGTGTGCTTTTATTGTCAGCAGCCAGGCCATAAGGCTTCTGTGTGTCCAGTGCGTAAACCTAAATTGACTGGGTTCTGTTATGTGCCAAGGGAGGAGGACAGTCCTGGTTGGGAGGGGGGATGCTCGGATATGAAATGTGAAATTCTTGTGAATGGTCAGTCAGTTCAAGCACTTGTTGACACTGGTAGTTCTATGACCCTCATAAAAAAGTGTCTAGTCCCTGAGAATAACGTGAATTATGGCAGGAAAATCATTGTACAGTGTGTGCATGGTGACAAGAGGATGTACCCCACAGTAGAGGTTACAGTCAATGTAAAAGATCAGATGTACTTGTTGAATGCTGGAGTGGTTGAGAGCCTGCCAACGGATATGGTCTTGGGGAGGGACTTGCCAGTGTTATCAGATCTGTTGTCAACTAATGGGGAAAATGCAATGAATGTGGAAATCTCATGTCCTGTGATTACAAGGGCCCAGGCTAAGGCGGGTCTGCAGCCTCTGCCAGACTTGTGTGATAGTCTGTGCCAGGGCGGGACCAAAGGGCCCAGAAAGTCACGCCGTCAGCGGCGTCTAGAGAAACATCTGGGGTCTCCTGTAACCAAAACAGATGTGTCTGGGCTTGATGCTGGGGAGTGGGAGATTCCAGAAAACATTGGGGTTTTACAATGTGCAGACCTGTCACTAAAACCATTGTTTGAGAGGGCATGTACAAATGGGGGTAGCTCTGGGGGTTATAATGGGGAACGGGTTTTTGTGGAGAATGGGATTTTGTATGTGGAAGGAGAAAATGTTAAACGTTTAGTCGTACCCACTGCATGCAGACCCTTGGTCCTCCACCTTGCTCACACCATCCCCTGGGCAGGTCACCTAGCCCTGCAGAAAACATACCTCAGGTTAAGCTCCCGGTTTTATTGGCCCTCCATGTACACTGATGTTCAGTCACATTGCACTACATGTCCTGTCTGTCAGAAAACAGGTGCCGTCCGCAGGTCTGACAGAGCCCCTCTGCACTCATTGCCGGTGATCTCCACCCCCTTCCAGCGTATTGCAATGGACATTGTGGGACCCCTGGAGAAGAGCAGTGCGGGATACCAGTACATCCTAGTCATCTGTGACTACGCCACCAGGTACCCTGAGGCCTTCCCACTCCGCTCTATCACCACCCCAAAGATCATCAGTGCTCTGGTCCAGTTGTTCTCCCGTGTTGGGTTCCCTGAAGAGATTCTGACGGACCAGGGGACGAACTTCACCTCACGCTTGATGCAGCAGCTACATCGGCAGTTAGGCATCAAGGCAATCCGGACCAGTCCTTACCACCCTCAGACGGACGGGCTCGTGGAGCGGTTCAACCAGACCCTCAAGAACATGCTAAGGAGGTTTGTGGTGGACACTGGGAAAGACTGGGATAAATGGCTTCCCTTTGTGCTCTTTGCCTACAGGGAGGTGCCCCAGGCATCTACAGGTTTCTCTCCGTTCGAGCTGGTATATGGATGGCAAGTCCAGGGGCCATTGGACCTCCTAAAGAAGACCTGGGAAGGGGCCAAATCAGCTTCGTCAGAGACTGGCATTGTGCAGTACGTCCTGCAGATGCGAGATCGTCTAGAGAAGTACCGAGAGGAGGCTGCAGAGAGGCTACAAAAGGCACAGAAAGCCCAGAAGCTGTGGTATGACCAGTATGCCAGGCACTGCGAGTACCAGCCTGGGCAGAAGGTCCTACTGCTGCTCCCGTCATCCACCAGCAAGCTTCTGGCAAAATGGCAGGGGCCTTACACCATCACCAGAAAGATGGGCCCAGTCACTTATGAGGTCCATCATCCAGACAAGGGCAAAGAGAAACAGGTGTACCACGTAAACCTCATGAAAGAATGGAAAGAGAGGCAGACCGCGCAGGCAAAAGTGATGTTGGTGAGAAAGGTGGAGGAAGACGAGGAAAATAAGGACGACTTGGGGGCTTGGCAGCAGCAGGGGAGTACCCACCTGGAGCATCTGGAGAGTGGCCAGAGAAAGGAGCTCCAGCAGGTGTTTGCTGACTTTCCAGCCTTGTTCCGGCAGAGGCCTGGTCGCACTGAGGTACTGGAGCATAAAATTCATCTTAAAGACTCCACTCCCATACGGCAGCGACCATATCGAGTACCAGAGCGCCTGGTGCCTGGGCTGAAAGAGGAGATCCAAACAATGAGGGATCTGGGTGTTATTGAGCCATCAACTAGTGAGTGGAGCAGCCCGATCGTCATTGTACCAAAGAAGGATGGGTCCCTCAGGGTATGTATGGACTTCCGGAAGCTCAACGCCGTCTCCCAGTTTGACGAGTATCCGATGCCCCGTATTGATGACCTCCTGGAGAGGATTGGAAGGGCCAGCTACATCACAACACTGGACCTCTGCAAGGGGTACTGGCAGGTGCCACTGGAGGGGAAGTCTCGAGAGTACACCGCCTTCAGGACCCCCATGGGCTTGTACCAGTTTACAGTCATGCCCTTTGGGCTGCATGGGGCACCAGCCACCTTCCAGCGGCTCATGGACCGTGTACTGCAAGGCTGTGAAGACTGCTGTGCGGCCTATCTAGATGACGTGGTCGTCTTTAGCAGTTCCTGGGAGGACCATCTCCGCCACCTCCGCAGAGTCCTCCAGCGAGTCCAGCAGGCGGGGCTGACTCTGAACGTGCAGAAGTGCGAGTGGGCAAGGGCTGAGACCAGATATCTGGGTTACCTGGTGGGCAGAGGAGAAGTCCGGCCCCAAGTGGACAAGGTCGAGGCAATCCAGAACAGCCCGCGTCCTCACACCAAGAAGCAGGTCAGATCTTTCCTGGGACTCGTTGGGTGGTACAGGCGGTTCATCCCCAATTTTGCCACCATTGCGGCACCCCTCACTAACCTCACCAGCAAGATAGAGAAAAATCCAGTCACTTGGACAGAGGAGTGTGAACAGGCATTTGTCACCCTTAAGAGGTGTTTGTGTGCATCCCCAGTACTCCAAAGTCCAAACTTTGAGAAGCGGTTCCTGGTCCAGGTGGATGCCTCAGCTGTGGGTGTTGGGGCGGTACTGGCACAGGGGAAGCCAGGGGAAGAATGTCCCGTCCTGTACCTGAGCCGGAAGCTGCTGCCCAGAGAACAGAGATATTCCACCATTGAGAAAGAGTGCCTCGCCATAAAGTGGGCCTTGGACAGCCTCAGGTACTATCTCTTGGGAAGAGAGTTTGATCTAGACACTGACCACCGTGCTCTCACTTGGATCCAAACCATGAAGGATCACAACGCACGGGTGACTAGGTGGTACCTGGCATTGCAGCCCTCTGTCACATTACCTCCCTCCTCTTCTGGATTGCCGAAGGTCGGCAATCTGGAGAGGTAATCAGCCATGATGTTGTGCTGACCTGCCTTGTGTCGGATGACAAATTTGATGACAAATTTGATCCTGATCTGAAACAGACCTTGACATTGCACCAGATACGTATCCCCACCTTTAAAATCCCAACAGTACCAAAGGGGGAAACCCCTTCTAAAATGCACCTCCACCTGAAACTCGGCTTTTGAATGTTGCCTCAAATGCAAGCATGGCAAGGATGATATCAGTAAGATGATATTCCTATGATGACAAAAAATGTGTGAAGCTGCATATGCCTATTTGACTGACAGAAGCAAAATTGGCCTTGCTGTATAGTAAGGTTTGTTGTGGGCTGAATGCAAAGAATCCACAGATGTACCAGAGATATCAGTTTGGACAACTGGGATCAGGAAGATACCACTGCTTTGAAGACCCTGATAGCTGCCATGGACATACTGACAGGCTAACTGGGGTTTATGTTCAGCAACCAGGTTATAATAATATGTTCTACGACAGAAAAGCTAAGTCTATGGATATCATGCTCGCATTTGCCATGAGAGGGTGATATCCTAAATATCCTCACAGGCATAGAGAATCACTTCGCCTTAAAATCAGAAAGCATTGTGTATCAACTTGTCTCAAAACAGCAAAATTGACAACTGCCAACGAACTATTAGGATGGAGGGACCAATGTGTATTTTTATATAGTGGTTCTGAAGAATAATCCTGTCTACATGACACTTAGAGGAGACTTTCCTCTGCTGTGTCACCTCTTACCAGATTGCTTTATCATTTCTAATACTGAAGATTTTAATTTGTCTTGCCCAATTTGCCCAGGCCTTATGAAAGCTGGATGTGAATCTCTGTGAGGCTTAGAAAATGTGTCTGACTTGGAAGACTCAGAGGAAGTGTGACTGGGTTCAAAGCAAAAGGGCCCAGAAAAACCTGCTACCAAAAGCCTATTGACAAACACCCATATGTGCCAGAGTTCATTGTGTCTAAAGTACATGTCAGATGTTGGGTGATATCAAATGATATTACCTATAGTCCACTGACCCATACTTTAAACCTGGGCTAATATCCAGTCGTCCAGGGCACATTTTGCACACCATGATCAGAACATTTTAAGGCACCTTAAAATGTACCTCTAAGTCAGCTCACATTTCTTCCGACCCATAAGCTATATTGATGGTCAGTGCTACTGCGCTACATTTGCCAAGAAACCAGAGCTGTTCATAGGTCTAACACAGGTCAGTCTGCTGCTGCACTTGGGAGTACCAGCCTCCTCCCAGCAGACCAGAGTAGATATTGGTGGACTTCTGGAGAAGATCGGTCCTGGACAGCAACATATTTAAGTTATCTGTGACTTAAGGATAGGATTTCTCAAAGCTTTCCCTTTCTATTCCATAACTACATCCAAAGGTTTCAGTGCTCTTTTGCAGTTGTTCGTTGAGATCTTGACAGACCAGGGGACTGACATTACATTATGCCCCCATCACTGCTATCAAGATCAGCCCATACCAACCATGCATATATGGTTATTGAAAGGATAATTCGAACTTTACTCAAAATTAAAATTACTTATAAAAACCATTTAACATTCAAAGTCAAAGTCAAATTTATTATCCCACTAGGGGAGATTTGGTTGCAGCAAAGTATTAAAACACATTCACATTCATTCAAACCATTGTGAAATACAATATGACAGACAACATGAGAGACAACATACCAGATGGGACACTGGGACTACAATACATTACAGTAAAATGCAAGATCACTTCATGTGGAGACAAAGGATGAGCCAACTTGCAGAGTGAAAAAAAGTGCTTAGTGCAGTCATTTGTGCAAATTCAGCCTACTAATTGCCATGCTAACACATCAGTCTTTGAATTTTTTAGTCCTATGTGCTGGAGCTCTGCATCCTCTACCTTAAGGTAGAAGCTCAAACTCCCTCTGCAGGGGGTGGTCAGTGCAGTCCAATATGGCAAGGCCCTTCCTTACGAGGATGATCAGTAGATCAAACTAGGGGAGCTCTTTGCTGAGTTCCTTGTCCTGTTCAGACAGACATTTGGAAGGAAGGACCTAGTATACCACACCATGTCTTCTCAGAAAGGCAAGACACCACCTTCACAGTCTCTGCTCTAGGTATGACAGAGATACTGAAGGGGGAGATTCATACCACATCTGAGATGGGGCGTTACCAAGTTATCAGATAGTAGGGCGGGGCAGTCCTTACTTATTGCCAAGGGAAGGTGGAACTCTGTGTGTGTCTCAGGACTTTCTCCTCATTCAGTTTGTTCGATATATATATTGAGACAGTAGAGGGTATTGGTCGGTATCCCTGGGATGGAATGCAGAGGGTTCACACCATTCAGAATGCACACTGGATTCCAAGAATTCATCATGACACCATTTGGTCTGTAGAGAATACATTGTCTACTGTGACTTTTCAAAGACTCATAGTCCAAGTGCATCTGGTGAGGATTTCTGCGTGATCTACCTTGATGACATTGTCAGCTGTAGTAACATTTGGAGATGCTTACATCTACCATCTGCCTGAGGTTCTGAAGTGGGTATAATCATAATCCTTTGGGTATAGATATGCAATGGAGTAAAATACATGTGGGTTTTCATATCAACTCTCCCTATAATCTTAACCACAGTGAGTCACTGGAGGAAGTAGGAGTGAAGCTGTTTTCATTTGTGGAGACCCTGACTTGAATATTCGGTTAAGCGTGATAGCTGATTTACTGTTCCCTTTTAATTTACTTCCCATTCTTCTGCAATATGGAGAGATAACAAATTACTGTAGGGAAACTTTACTGATTGGAATCACCACTTGAATGTGCCTGGGGTCATGCCTCAGATGTCATCAGGTTGAATCATTGGCATTACTAACGTATGAGAGGCAGTCAGTGTGCTTCTTTCATACTGAATAAAGTAATGAGGATTCTGGTGGTAATACTGCTGGACTTTTCTTTTGAGGAGGAAAAAAAAACCTGATGAGATAGCCTGTTCAGTACCAGCCATACCTAAATGAAGTGTGGATTGATAACTGTCCAAAGTAATGTAATCCAGACACCAGCCAAACAAATGGTCTCACAAGAAATTGGATAGGCATGTGAGTATGCAGGCTACAGGGATGGCTTAAACATAACCATAAAAGGTATAGTAGATGCAGTAAAGAAAGTGATTATAGCAATCTGCATGGAATACTGTTTCTATGGAACACTGATAATCTTACTAGAATTAAACAAACTTCCCACAGAAAAACACCATACCTCAATTATGTCCCTAACACCCCCCCCCCCCCCCCCACGTTTATTTCACTGTACCTTTTATTTATTTATTTATTTTGCCTAAGGTATATGATAGCACATCTTGACAGTGACAAATGTTTTTGTTGTGGGTTTTTTTTGTTTGGGGGGGGGGGGGGGGGGGGTTGCAGCCTCTTCTCCTATAAATGAGATTCTACCATAGCTGACCATGACTTATCACAGTTTCAGGGTATTTACAATAAAGCATTCAAGCACTGGTAGAGAGAAAACTCTATCAGTTCAACCTCATTGGTAAAATTGTGTTTAATAAAAGCAAGTGTTTTACAAAGCATAAAATACAGAGAGTCTCTGTGTGCACTGTGAATTTGTTGTTTGTTTATTTTTTTGTTTTGTTTTGTTTTGTTTTTTTTTTGATTCAGCATCTGAAAGCAATGTGATTCTACATAAGTTGAACTTTTTATATGTATATGGGAGAACCTTGTTCTCTCGCAGGAGTGTTAGCAAACTGAGAAGGAGCCTTTTTTTTTTTTTTTTTTTTTGGTGGGGGACAGTTCCAGTAATTATTATTACACAGAAATGTGTAGGAATGGTACAAAAGACCTATCAAATGATATAAACCTTTCTCTCTTTTCCATCCTCTCCTCTCAGGGTGAGTTCTGTTACACTGAGCTCATGGCTCCTGTTCAGGAGCATTACACGGGTCTGTCTGAGGAGAGTGAGCCGAGGTTGGCTCGAACCGGATGCCGAAGCTCTATTTTATGCTTGAGCATACACCCAGCGGGCCTTTGTGTCTGCTATGCTAATTGGCAGGCTGGTTTTGTCAGGAACTTGGCCAAGAGAAGCACTGGCTCAATCCTCAGGGGGGTCAACGGCATCAATAGCCTCGCCGTTGCACTCCCGCTATCATCTCGTGAACAAGCGATCCACCACAGTCAGTTCCTGTCCCCAGACGACTGTGGAAGTGACCTGGAGGGGGAGGGGGGAAGCGCTTTAGCTTTTCCGTCCATCTATCTATTGACAGTGAGTCCCTTCGGGGACTGACCGTCTGCTATCGATTGTGCCTTTTCATCGTTAGCCAAACGTCGTGCTGGTGGCAGTGTGGCTGGTGGAAGGGACTTCGTCCTGTGCGAGTGTGTCATCCTTTTATTCCGACGTCCCACCTCCAGAATGTACAGAGCCGTGTACTGTGTCACTCGCCACGACTTCAGCGAGATGCTCAATTAACGAGGAATATCGAGGGGGCTTGAACCATGCACCGCTCAGGTTCCCCAGGGGTGCTACTCATCAGGGCCAGAAGAGACCATTTGGTAGGTGAGTCACGCTCGTGTCTGGCTTGTAACGCTGCAATACAACAGACGCTCACTAATTGCATCTCCTCCTCCAAGACGTCAGCCCAAGAGAAAGAGGGGGGGTAGGGAAAAAAAGAGATATGCAAGCTGCTCGAAATGTGATTCAGCATCCGCATTAACTTTGTGACTCACATGACACAATGACCATCATGTAGCTAATTGAATTAGCGTCCTCTGCTTGAGAAGAAATGTCATATTTCACATTAAGTATCTGAGAGTAATGTGAAGAGTGTATGTTTGTTATTTACCAATACACATACAAATATGTACACCAGTGTTGAATGTACAGACACACATTCACATACAAATGCAAACCCCCAAGCATCGAAATGTTTCTTAACACTCAAACATTCAAATGCTTCCTATAAGTCGTTATCATCTTTCTCTTCAAATTATCCATTAACACTCTTTCCAGGCTGAGATTGTGCATTATGTCATTCCTTTCCCAAGGTTCTGGGAAGTTGAAAAACAAAGCACATATGCCATCTAGAGGCAAGTTTTGTAACTGCAAGTCCATTCATGCTCATATCAGTATGGAAAAACCAAATGAGTTTTTCAATTTTATGTCTGGAAACAGATTGTTCCTTGATCAGTTTCCATGCACTTGACAATAGGTAGGGCTGTAACCCCGCACCTCTTCACACATGCACACACACACATACACACACACACACACACACACACACACACACACGCACACACACAGGTGCGTGCACAGACACTCAACATATAATTATCCTCAAGTTCTGTTGCAGGGGATCAAGGGATAATGGGGTTTGGGGCTTGCTTATTTGGGATCTATTTATTCTATGTGTGATCTATGTGTGACCAGACACTGAGGTCAAATGTCAGAGATAGTGCTGATAGTAGTACTAGGGGCCATATTTCAGGCTTCATCTAAGTTGCTCCAGACCTTGACAGTTAATATTATCAAAAAAGGAAAGTAGTGATATTTAAAGACTGAAAGTATTGTTTGTAACCACCTCCAATTCTGAAAAGAAAGGTCCCCCTCCAGAGAATGTAGGCCTCTCTCCATGAACCAAGATTAATGGGTTTATTTCTTTGGAGTGGTTGAATGTAATATTGGTAATTCTATAACATGCGAGCGATAATTTGTTATTCATTTTGAGATTTTAATTCACATTCTTGCCTTAAAGCACCATGTAAACCCTTACCAATCACAAGAAAGAAAGAAAGAAAGAAAGAAAGAAAGAAAGAAATTTAAAACATTATTACGTTTTTAAAAGCACGTACACACAAGCTGATGTATATTCTCTTCCTCCATTTCTCACTGCACCTCGCCTTCATTTCAAATAGTCCCTACCTCCTTGGTAATGTTGTCCTGTACCAGACTGTACAGGGGGACGATGCGGCTGACCTCCAGCAGGACAGGTGTGGGGCTGGGCGACTCGTGGCCTGCCTGTCGGCACAAGTGGCATGCGGCCGGGCAGCTGCCCTTCTCCTGGCAGCGGATCTCCACGCCTGCCACCAGGTCGTCCGACAGCAGCTGCGTCTTCAGCAGACCTGACAGGTAGCTAATGAATGGCAGGGACTTCAGCTCCCGTCGGCTTCCCTGGTCCGTGGCCTCTGTGGAGGTGAGGGACAAAGTCATGTCACTCAGAACAACACACAAGTTGATGTCACAAATGGAGTCTGGCAAAGGGGTAACTGATGTAATGACATGAAGATTTCTATTAAGCAGAAACAGATTTTGACTGTTTAGGACATAATAATGACTTGATAGCATATAGAATTATCTGTAGACCACCACTGGGTATGTAATAAATTCTATTTTAATAGATTCGCAGACATGTGTGGACAGAACTAGTGGTGCTTTAAAATATAAGAATATCTCACTGCCACTCAACTGCCACCTGCTTGGGTCTTTGGTTTTTTAACTGCCTGAATAAGGATCAAAATTATACAGTCTTTTTGACCTATAAGAGTTTTTCCTCAAATGAGCAACTTTCGCTGTTTTGTGCAGGTCTAGGTTTCGGTCAGTTCTAGGACAGAGACAGGCTTTGGTTTAGTCATAATCTGATTCCAGGTCAGTCATTGGAGAGAGGTAGACTTTGGTTTAGTAACAGTCCAGTCTCAGGTCAGTCACAGATCATGGATATCGAACAGCTGGCTGTCAGCAGAAGTTATCTGCAGCGCAATGTGAACAAAACATGAACCTCAAGAGATTCTAACCATCTTGACACAATGATGAACAATCATGAAGAAATCAACATGGAATATTAATGGCATCTGATTCTTTGCAGGGCCACCATACATCTGGAATCACGCTGTCCCGTTTCAAACCCAGACGGGACTTGAGAATATATCCATATAGAGATTAATACTTCCAGTATTTGACTCACTGAAAATCATTTAACATTAAGTATAGGAGTTGTTCAAGGTTTTATATGCTGTTGACCAGAGCCCAGTCAATGTTGCGCTGTTCTATCTGATGCTCATTCACTTTATATGAAAGAATTTTCTTAACATCACTTCCCAAACATATCTGAAGGACCTTAACCACAATTTTAGAATCAGTTTTTGCACTGCAGTTTCTAATAAATGGGATAATTCCTGAGTCGGAAAAAACCCGATCTGGAATCAGAAGTCTGAGGAGGATCACGATAAAGCCTGAAACTGGCTTCTGGTGGACATCATCTGGATGTACTTCAGTCAGGGTAATATCAAACTGTCACTGATCCATTAGGCTGGGAGAATGAGGTCTGAGTGATAAATTGTCCCTCTCAGTGTAAATACAAAGGGGTTTGATTTGAGCGAAGGAGATCTTTCCGTGCATTGCCCCAGTATTCCCGGCCATGGGATCGGAGACGCTAATTGAGTGTTGACTGAGTGCTGGGGCATTGCTTTTCGCAGATGTTTCGACCACGCGGAGGGGAGAGGAGTCACCCTAACAGCTTGAAGGGTGGTCCCCCCACCCCCCACCCCCCACCAAAAAACCTCTGCTCTATACGCCCATCTCGAAACCCACACAGGCTCTTATCCAGCCAGCCGAAGCAATTCAGCAATTTTCACATCCATCGCATCGCTTTAAGCAAAACGATGGGGCCTGAAACGAGATTTTTTTTGGAGGAGAGGCATGGCAGAGCTGATAGTGGGAAGGCTAGAGTCAACAACAACATGCAGATGTGTTATCCTGGGGCCAAAGTGGTCTCAGCAGTCACAATGTTTGTGCTCCTCTCGCCGAAAGAGAAGGAGAGGGATGGAAAAAAAAGAGAGAAAAAAAATGACACGTGGAGTAATTGGTAACAGCTTAGGCTAAGCTTTTCAAATGATTCATTTCCTGCAACACACTTCATCACATTGAAACAAAACAGCCTTCAGTGTGTTTCTCCTCCGAAAAGGCAAAAGAAAACATTCGATGCATGAACTTCGTTGCGCTGTGTGTATAAGTGCGTGGGTATGCGTGTGTATGTGTGTGTGTGCGTGCGTGCGTGCGTTCACAATCTGTTCTGTACTTATATAAATCATCCCTCCAGTCAATTGTCGCCCGATGAGCTGGTGGCCTCTTTCACCCCAGGACTGAGGTCATTTCATCTCTTGACATTAGGTAAGACAGGCATACGATAAATTAATTATAATATCAATAGTACCTTCAAATACATCAAGTACACCTTTTCACATTCTCAACAAAAATTTCAAAATAACGTGAATACTGATAATAATTTAAGCTTAATTGGAACAAAGCCAACTAGGGTACTGTTAAATGAAAAAAAAAAGAGAGAGAGAGAGAGAGAGAGAGAGAGAGAGAGAGAGAGAGAGAGAGAGAGAGAACAAATATAAAGTGCAAAAGGCAAACAGACACACGGGTCTGCCCGGGAGAGGGCAATTAAATGCCTTCCTTGAGAAAATGCAGACGCACAAAAGAGCTGTCATCGCCCGGCGCTAGCTCAGAAAGCACTGTTATTACTTAGGGCTTTGCAATAAGCCCAGATCATGCACATCAATCAGGCCGCAACACAACCCCTCCTTCAACTTTACACTCCATTCATGTTTGGGACAATGCTGCCTGACAATTACATTAATCCTCACTTCCAGCAAAAGGGGTTGAGGCTGGATACATAGGAGCCTTTCACAAACTCAAAGCATGTGAACGTGACATTTACCGTACCACTGAGAATCTCTTTCGCGGATGAATTAAATGACCTGAAGCCACCCGGAACTATTTCTTTTATCGTATTGTATTCAATGTTTTGTTTACTTTGAACGTGATAGTGCTATTGCAACATAAATTATCTAAACATTTTTTTGAAGGCTTTGCTTAAGGTAAGTCAGTGGGAAAAGAATAAGAGTTGGAAAACTAGCTGTCGTTCTAACCACTTGTCATTTCCCATTCAAAAAATGGAGACCTTCTGCTCTTAACAGTTTTTCATACTGATATGCGTATTGAAATTTGTTTACAAAGACACATTGAACAATAACACGACATGAGCAAAACACCCTTTGGACATATGAGCAGCTTTTGAACTAAAAAGCACAGGGATTCTGACTGTGTCAGACATGAAAAGTACATTCTCATAAGTACCTAAATTGTCAGGATTAGCCTTATTAGCAGTTTATGTTTGGACATTCTTGTTAGATGTCCTGATGCTTAATATCTGCTCTAAACTTAAGAAATAACAGGAATTCAGTGGAATAAGGCAAAAAACCTATGTACTCTGTATTAAGAACAAACAAGCAAACCAAAACTGCAATATTCAGCTCACTTGAAAAGTTGGCAAAGGGTGAGATCTTTCTAGTTCTGAGGCTGAAGTCTGAGTGTGGGAGTATTTTAGATAGATACTATGATGTAATCATTATGATATTATGTAAAAAGATGTATTAAAATCAAGCTTTTCAGCCGACTGAGAATTTGTTTTAGACTGGTCCTGAATTATGAAATGTGACTCAAATCAAAGGTACTTATTAAACACAACCATGGATTTTTAAACAGTACAAGTGTCACTGGAATACCTCACAGTTTGTCAAGGTCACCAAATACCAAAATGCTGTCTGGAATTACATAATGACAAATGGTCATGTCTCTCATTCATTTTCCACACGTGGGTGTTCTGCTTACTTTTGGAAAAGACGAAAAAGGCAAACGCTTGGAAACTAATTGCCAATGAGAATGTGGGATTAGGATGACAGCATGAGCGGTGATTACAATAAGAAAAAGAGTGCTTTGTTCTTTGGAGGATGTGAAATGGAAGAAAATGTATAGTTTGGGAGGTATGACTGAAAAATAGATCCAGTTTCCTGATTATAACACTGACCACATGCCCATTCACTTTGTGACTGATGGAAACTTGACATGCTCTTTTTAAAAAATAATGGTCTTTATTCTGACGAGACCATGGTTTAATTTTAATGAGGTACTGATGGACAAATGTCATGTCTATGTCTCTAGATACTATATATGTGAGTATACAGTGTAATTTATATGACTGCTGTGATAGACAATGTCATCACTACAACACAGTTTGTCAAGACTGTATATAATGTCATCACTGCAACACAGTTTGTCAAGACTGTGTGTGTGTGTGTGTGTGTGTGTGTGTATATAAAGATATATATATATATATATATATATATATATATATATATATATATATATATATATATATATATATATTTATGTGTGTGTGTGTGTGTGTGTGTGTGTATGTATGTATGTATGTCTTGACAAACACAGCCTCGGCTCCTTTGGACCTGTACCGCGACATGACATTGTCTATTTTATATCTATATATCTATATATGTATATAAAAAACAACGGCATTTTTGGTTCTTCCCTAGAATAACCTACTTAAAACTAACCTCTGATTTCTTAAAAAATCTTAGTGACCTAGGTGGCTGTGTGAAAGTTTGAATATTTTTGAAGACAGTTCCGAAATACGTGGAGAGTGGCAAATGGTTTTACAGGAGAGACACTGAAGTGCCACAGGATATTTGCTGCCATCTAGAGACTAAATATTTAATTACAGTCTTGCTTTCTCATTCTATGAATTGCTGAATTCATATTTTGAGATTTTTTAAATCAACAAATATAAAAATGAAATAAACAAACAAAAAACATGTTTTATTTAGGGATTTATTTACTTATTTATTTATTTCAGGGGACTTTTCAGTCTTCCATAAAATGCTTTTGGTGCTTAGAGGACGCACTTGTAATTTAGCATTATAAACCTTAACCTCTTTTAAAAGGTAAAGGATAGACTTGAATTCAGAAAAACAGCCAAAAACAAGCACTGATTATTTCTCACATCAGCAGTCCCCCCCCCCCCCCCATCTATTTATAATAATAATAATAATAATAATAATAATAATAATAATAATAATAGTTGTTGTTGCTGTTTTTGTTGTTGTTGTTGTTGTAGTTGTTATTATTATTATTATTAATATTGCTACCTTACAAGGGCAAGGAGCAGCAGTATAATGTGTAATGCAAGGTAGCGGCAAGTGCTAGCAACAGAAAATGTTGCAATGCATATCCATTGATTACACATAACAAACATATGTTTTTGTTTTTGTTTTATATCTAATTCGAACTAGTTAACAGGCAACGAGTCCACTGTAGTCAGTTGGCAAATAAACACGAAAAGGGCGAGAGTTTAAAAATATTGACAATAATAACAGAAATGAAAAAGAACTGGCAGGAAAAAAAAAAAAAAAAAAACATATGACGTCATTACCGCAGTTCCGCGCACCGTGAACACAGACCGTTTGTCACTACATCCTGCAAGCCCGACGTTGAACGGAAGGTAAGAATCTCACAACAGAATTATTTTCATGGCAAGGAGCAAACGTTGACGTTTTCTGTTTGGGCATTATATTGATACTGTGCACAGTCAAAACAGTCTCACCGTGATCATGCACTGAAAGGAAATATTGTAATTTGAGGAGGAAGGCCTCGGACAGAGCAGTTTATTAACCTAGCAAGCTTAGACCATTAGCATTATTAGCAGAGTTGCTACTAAGCCACAGCTCGTTCATAACACTTGACTGTTCGTTTTGTCTGTCCGGAGACTTGACTGCTTACAACATGCAGATATCTTTCAGTAAGCGTACTGTTAAGGCAAAATAGTTTGAATTGTTGACCTTGTCAGTATCATTTTTGCGACACTTTAACGTACCATAGCCATCTACGTTTGTTTTAAAGCACATAATAGACTAACCAGGCGATGTTGCAGTGTTTTGGTAAGGGCTGAAACTTATTAGATTATCGGGTGCCTCTCAAAGCCACAGCAAAACTGTTTAATTTACGAACGAAAGCGTTGGAAGGCACGGCCATCTGCATTTGCGCTATTATGAGCTTGTGAATACGTTTGAATGCAGCGCATCCACCCTCACGGTAATATGGAGGTTGTGGGTTAGCAAGCTTTCATAGCATTAACAAATCGCGATGAATTACAGCCTAAACAACATGACATTTACCTCCCCCAAAACATGGTTTAATGCAAAACAACAGTGTTTACCCAACAGGGTCTAGTTATTGCAGAAAGTAAGGATTTGTTAGGTTTAGATTTGCACACTTGGCTATGCTCTCTCGTCCTCCCTCTTGCTGAAAAAGCAGGTGGGCCAGTTTTAACAGTTTGTTCGACAGATTTCTGACATTTGGCTGCATGATGATGACAGTGCTGCATCAACATAATTTACAAATACTTTCATTTTAAAAAGTACATCACAAGCTAGACATTTTCCCTAGCACTTAAAATTTCAAAGAGTAAAAAATAAAATGTTGCAGCATCATGTTTTATATTGACCATGTTTTTCTCTCTTTTTTTTTTTTTCTTTTTTCTTTTTTTTTTTTGTCTTTTTCTGTCTACAGGACACATCAGAGAGTGGAATGCATCATGGCGATGGTGTCGTCCCTGGATCCAGACCTTGTACGGGAGGTGCTGGAATGTCCCATCTGCTTGGAGACGTTTAACCAGGACCAGCTCAGACCCAAACTGCTGCAGTGTGGCCACACGGTCTGTCGACAGTGTCTGGAGAAGCTCTTGGCCACCACTATCAATGGTGTACGCTGTCCCTTCTGCAGCAAGGTCTCCCGTATGAGCAGCATCTCACAGCTCGCCGACAACCTCACCGTGCTAAAGATCATCGACTGTGCCAGCTCTTGTAGCTCTGCTATGGGTCTCATGTGCAAGTCCTGTAAGAACCGCCTGCCCCGTCAGTACTGTTGTGACTGTGGGGTGGTGCTGTGTGATCCATGTAAGGGGGAGGGTCACCAGCACCAAGGTCACACAGTCCAGACCATCCGCTTGGCCGCAGAGCAGCGCAGGAAAGATCTGGGAGCAAAGCTGGCCAGCCTAAGAGAGACCATGGGAAACATTCAGAAGAAAAAGTCCGCCATTGACAATGTGTCTAAATCTCTGAGACTCAAGTACAAGGCTGTACAGCAGGAGTATGCCAGGGCGGAGCTGCAGCTCCAGGAGGAGCTGAGCCGCTCCCGGCGGGCATTCGCTGCCTCCATGGCCGAAGTGGAGAAGCTTAACGCCCAGATCCTCGAGGAGCAGACCTACCTACTGAACATCGCCGAGGTCCAGGTCGTGTCCCGTTGCGACTACCTGACCATGCGGATCAAACAGACTGACACTGCCCTTTTGGAGGGCGGGGGCAGCAATGACGAGGAAGACCTGGACTTGAAAAGCAGCCTGCCAGTTCTGTTGAAGCTGCAGGATCCAGAGCTGATTAAGACCGAGCATAACAAACCTATAGACATAGGGGAACTGACAACCAAACCCGTGTCTGTTAACATGGATGAGGAGGACGGGCACGGACTGGCGGCCGCCTCGGCTCCTTTGGACCTGTACCGCGACATAGACATGATAACGGCCGTGGAGGAAGCCGTGTGCGCTTCGCCTGGTAGCTTCAAGTCCAAGTCTGTGGATGGAGGTGGTCCGTCTCCAGGGGCGACGGGGTCGACGTCAGGGGGACAGATCTGTCAGTTTGTTAAGAAGATGGGCTGCAAGGGGAACCTTCCAGGGATGTTTAACCTGCCTGTGAGCATTTGTGTCACGCCGCAGGGAGAGGTGCTGGTCGCAGACCGAGGCAACTACCGCATTCAGATCTTCAACCGCAAGGGCTTCCAGAAAGAGATCCGACGCAACCCCAGTAGCATCGACAACTTCGTGCTCAGCTTTCTCGGGGCGGACCTGCCCAATCTCATCCCCCTCTCCATCGCCATTACGCCACAGGGCCTCATCGGAGTCACAGACAACTACGACAACTCCGTCAAGGTTTACACCCCTGAGGGTCACTGCATTGCCTGCCACAAGAACCAGCTCATCAAGCCCTGGGGCATCGCTGCTATGCCCTCAGGGCAGTTTGTTGTGTCGGACGTAGAAGGAGGGAAGCTCTGGTGCCTGGCTGTCGACCGGAACGTGGGTGTGGTCAACTACAACCGACTGTGTTCGGCCGTCAGGCCCAAGTTTGTGACTTGCGACTCCTCAGGGACCGTGTACTTCACGCAGGGTTTGGGACTCAACATTGAGAACAGGCACAATGAGCATCACCTGGAGGGAGGGTTCTCCATCGGCTCTGTGGGCATGGACGGCCAGCTGGGCAAACAGCTCAGCCACTTCTTCTCTGAGACGGAGGACTTCCGCTGCATCACGGGCATGTGCGTGGACGCCAACGGGGATCTTTTGGTGACGGACAGTGGCCGAAAAGAGATCTTGCAGTTCCCCAAGGAGGGTGGCTTCAACATTTTGATTCAGGAGGGTTTGACATGCCCTGTAGGGGTAGCAGTCACCCAGAAAGGACAGCTATTGGTCTTGGATTGCTGGGACCACTGTGTGAAGGTATACACATATTTGCAAAGACGCCGTTCCTCCACCAGTTAGGCTCAGTTCTTTCCCCCCGGAGTGGTGGTGGATGGTGTTTGTAGCTCTGAATTTCTGTCTTGTCACTTTAATCCAATAACTGTGTTCAAAAATGCTCTTGCTTCTCAGTGATTTCTGAACTGTGGCAAAGCTGGGTCAGACTCAGCGACCCGGTTCTGGCTACTAAGCTCTGACCCATCAGGGACTCTGCCAGGGAGCAAATTTCGGGAACGTTAAACACGTGTTTACTGTTTTGATTGCTGCTCTTGGAACACAGCACAACTGATGGCAATAAGTAGTGTGTTTGTCATTGTCTCTGCATCAGTTGTGTTTTTGAATCATGTGCTGTATATGCATCAAGGACTTTCCATATAAAAAAAGAAAAACATAACAGATTGAACTGCCTACTTATGAGGAGGTTGTGAACTCTGCATCGGAGGAGTGGTTTTAGACAGATTTCATGAACTTCTGACCTGCTGAAGCTCACACATAAGTAAAATGTGATATTCATGCACATCCCAAGCCCACACATGTAATGATTTTTTTTTTTTTTGGTTCAGTGCTGAAGTTCATACCAATGTGTTGGATAACCAGTAAGCCTCCTCACTTGTGAGTCATGGCTAGTTTTTCAGTAAAGAGCAGATAAAACTCCTGCTCACAGACACTACAAGATATTCTTAAGTTGCAGTGGACACATAACATGTATTTGTGTAGTATAATATAAGCACTGGGAAGCACAGCGATTCAAAGTTGACTGTTATATCAGCCAAAATGTCATTTATTTTATGTCACTGTTTTGTGTTGTAAACAGGTTTGTGAAACCATGTTTAAAAAATAAGAAAAAAAAAAAACAAATAAATAAATATGAATCATATGTAGTAGTTAACCAAAGGATTGCAGTTCAGGAATATTTTCAGCATGCCACCTAATCTCATCACAACAAATGTTCCTAAAATCCAAGGCAGGGACGCTGCTTGGTCAAAACAGACTTGGAATTTGAAAGGATATATTAAAATAAATGAGATGTTAATAGGTTTTTTTTGGGGTTTTTTTTTCCTTTTTAAGTGTCCTTGTTTCACTGTGGTGAACCACAAGATTGTCACACATGTCAAGTTCATTTAAAACAGATGGCTTATTGTGACATTGGGAAAATATGTTTTCCTCTTGTGAGGCTGTAAAACAAAATGAAACAAAACAGAAAAAGTCATTGTTTATTTTGTGTTAATGGGGCTAGAATCAATATTTAAACAAATATTGTGTATCAGGTCCCACTGGGGTCAAAGGATTGGCTGTCACATTCTATTGCATTCTACTGAGAACTTGAATAAAAAAAATACAAAAAAAAAACAAAAAAATATTGGAAATATTGCTTCGCACTTTAAATATACTTACAATATGTTCTCTGTTGTGTTTCTTATGAGGCCTTCTAGTATTCATGCAGAAAAAATTAAAATACCATTTCTGAATGATGCCTCGTTTTTCTGTATTCATATTCAGTGTGACATCATTCAGAGAGGGTTTTTTTATTTTTTATTTTAGATGAACCTCTGTATCTTTCTGATTCTGTTAAATCTGCATTGAGTCTGTAGACTGTATGTGAAGCATATGTGTGTTGTTTGACAACGGGACAGTCATATTTCTGGGCAGGTTTACCTTCAGTGGTCAGTAAGATGATGGACACAATGCAAACACTGCCAGGTTTTATTATGTTAAGAGGCATTATACACACACACAAGAAATGATTAAAAAAAAAAAAGAAAACAAAACAAACAAACAAAAACACATCCTTTAGAGGGATGTTCATATTCTGATGAAGGTCTAACGTGTTTTGTTTGACTGTTTTTACTGGACGTGAATACAAGACTTTTGAGTTTTTGTCCAACCTTACATCATGGAGACTGTGAGTGCTATTAATGTATGTAAAGTGGGTCTCAAACCTTTGTTTGTTTATGGTCATGATCAACCATGTGCAATAAATAAAATCAACATTAATAAAGGCTTTTGTGTCGGGAGTCCCCGTGTCTAGCATTGTTAACCTATTGTGTGTCTGTAGCTGTGAGTTACAGTGGCAGTGAGTTTAGTGTTAGTGTGTCTTGGCAGGTATCTACAGAGGAGCTGCGATGGAGGGTCAAATGCATGTGATCATGTGACCAGTTTCCAGGTTCTTGGGTGTCAGAGTAAGATACAAGCATGATCTTTGTGTGCGTAATGGTTATTTTTTCTGAAATGCAGAGTGCGTATGTGTGTAGTGTGTCTAGCTGAATCTTGAATTTGGAAGTACTATGAAGGTAAAATGTCACATTTAATTGGAAAGAGAGATGAAAGTTGAATACATATCCAGGTACCTCTGAACTTCTTCTATGTGTATTTTTGGCAAATGTGAGTTGACAAGACTTCAGAAGCTCTGCATTGTAGGCAAAGCCTGTTTGAGTCTACTGTGACTATACTGTGTTGGAGTTTCTTAAATCTGTCAGAAATGCTCCCTCTGTTGAATGGTCTTGACAATGAGAAAATGCTAAAAACCATTTCAAAGCGGAACCGTTACACTTAATGCTCTAAAAAAAAAAATTCAATTTTGTGGAT
This sequence comes from Chanos chanos, assembly GCF_902362185.1. NCBI lineage: Eukaryota > Metazoa > Chordata > Actinopteri > Gonorynchiformes > Chanidae > Chanos > Chanos chanos. Next base: position 21,543,312 of record NC_044503.1, read on the forward strand.
GAAACCATTAGTAAATTTTTAGATTGGTCCTTTTGAGCGCAACCAAATAACATTTAGGCTCTAAAAAGATGCAATGATGCATTTGATGTTGATGGGTTTTCTATACATAACTCTCTCTACACTCTGAGGGAAAAAAATGTTAGCTTTTAATCTCTGGCATCTGCCTTATCTTGTCATTTCTCTTTTCTGTTCTTTTTCCAAACAGTGTCAATTAACTTTAAACTGTAAAATTACCAGTGGCTGAAGATAGCCTTTCGCTGGTCATAGTTCAGACTTTAAAAGCATTTCCAGCTGATGATGAATTAAGGTCTTGTGTATCTGTTTATTTTCTAGAGAAAATAGAATCTAGAGTGTTTAAGACTCATTCCTCAGACATGTTTCCCTTTTCACAGTTCCTTCATTCCTGAGTGATTTACATTTTTCCCCCTCCCCTTAAATAATTTAGTTCGTCAGTCAGCCAGTCTAGGTGCGTGAAGCCACACCTATGAGGGCAGTCACTGCATCTTCACACACTACTGCTTAGCATCACACATTGCAACAGAATGTTATTCGTAACACAGAACCTCACTACCCATGACTACCAATGAGCAGTGAGGGAGAGAGAGAGAGAGAGAGAGAGAGAGAGGGCCCTGCTTGGCTTACCCAGCTATGGGAGCAAGGCTGACTGCTGTCCGCTATTGGCAAACGTGGCACAATTTGGGTTTGAGCCTTGAGTCCTACAGACGGCGTCTTAACTGGGCATGCCACCTGAGGAGGCTGTGTTTCTCTGATGTTTATTATTTTGATATACGATTTTCTATTTACTCCACCTGCCAAAATGTCCTTGAGGCAATTATAAACTGTTTGGAACCTACAGTCTTCACTGCACTGGAGTTAGTATTATCCAGAACAACATATGTTACCCCTTGAGTTGTATTACTCTTGAAGTTTTCTCATTTTTTATCTGGGGTGTCAATTCCATTCCCAATCATAACTTGGGAGCTCTGTTCAGCATTATGTTACACTGATCTTGTGAAAAGCGTTGAACAAATATGAAGGAGTTGTTGACCCACATTATACCTGCCCGGAATTCTTTTCACGCAGTCATCTCTCAAGGCTCATGGAGTAAAAATTTCTTTCATCATAAATCAAACATGCCTCTCCCTGTTTTTTTTTCTTTTCTTTTCTTTTTTCTTTTCTTTTCTTTTTGGAACTTTGCAGATGTCATAATTACACCCTGGAGTTTGAACAAGTCAACATCCTCTGGCTTTGTCACTTTGTACATTCTGTGACTTGGGCTGCACCTAATATATGTATTGCACACGTTACTCTAGATTGCATAAAAAAAGTGGCCTGTATTAGACATTTCTGTCAAATTACACTCTCAGCATCAAACAGCATTTACTGTCAGGAAGCTATTAGGCTTGTTTGGGTGTGTCTGGCTGTCTCAATTACCCAAAGAATATAGATTTCTTATAAACATTATACTAACTGTTTCACCATTACTAATTTATACCTACACTTCATTTACATTTATTCATTTAGCAAATGTAAAGTACAAAGATGTAAAGTACAATTTACCTCTGAACGTACAAGTTGAGTCTTTGTGCCAATTTTAGACCAATGTTTCTTATTTTAAAGATTCTTACTGAGGTTTTAGAGATTGCAATAATGGTTCTCTCTTGTGTCTTACCTTTCTGGTACTGTAGCCAGAGCTGCTGTTGGGATTTCTTGCTGGGGAAGTAGATAGTGCAACTGAGCTCTGAGCCGTAGAGAGCCTCAGACACGTAATGGCTGCCGTACTGCTGTATGAAGGCCAGCATCTCGTCGCGTGTGCTGTCTGCCGTGAGTGCCTTCAGTACCTTCGAGAAGCCTGAGCAGAAAGGGGACACAACGGCAACTTGACTCTTGTGGGCTTGACTTTTTGACCTTTGCTTGCTCACCGCTGGGCGGGTCGATGGTGAAACCCAGGTATCGTTAAATGTTTCCCTGGGCCATTCCACTCAGCTCTTCACCAATCCTTTTACCTGCAACAGCTTGATTGGATTGGTGGAGGCAGTAAGACTAATGTCCTGAGGATAGAGTCTGTGGAAGGTCAGTGTCTGTGTCTTCCCTTTAGGGACTGACATTTGGAGGCCCCGCAGAGCTGTTGATGTTGGCTTTTAAGACAGAAGTGGGAACTGCCATGGGGCTTATGCTAGCTCGACAGGCCAGCAAGAAACACAAAACATGAGCAAACACACAATGAGAATGACTCTACTTCAAGTATGCTGTGCTTCTACTGCCAGCTTATCCACAGTTCAATTTTTAGCTCATTTATCAGTTATACTTATGGAGTGACAGCCCCCCGGGCCCCCTCCACTCCCCACCCCACCCTATCCTGACCACATAACCAGGATTATCCGTCTTCCAGCTCACGTAACAGGGCCAAACATTTAAAAACTCATAAGGATTTCGATTAAGGATTCCTGGCCAGTAATCACCACTCTAATGGGTTTTAAAATGCGGCGTTTCCACTCACTCACTCTCATACCTGTGGACAGAGTGATGGCACTGAGCTTCACCTTGTACAGGTTACTCCGCACTCTCCACTGTTGCACCATGGGATATCCCATCGCCTCACTGTACTCGGAATCTCCTGTAACACACACACACACACACACACACACACACACACACACACACACACACACACACACATATGCACACACACACACACATACACATATGCACACACATACATACACACACACACACACACATTTTATGTATGAAACTACACATACTAGATTGCCTACACAAGAGAAGTTTCATGTTTCATGCAGTTTTGGAGAATTTGGCACTCAGAATTAGCAGACCATTAGTGAGAAAATTACTCACGCCCTTCACCTCAACACACACACACACACACACACACACACACACACACAAACACACTTCTAACATGACTATGATTGGCTGTGCACTTTGTGAATGGCTTTTTGAGGTTTCATGTCTTGAACCTTCACTTAAAAGCCATCCTTCTTTCAGAGTCCGGTTTCCACTCTCACTTTTATGCTCCCAGACAGACCAGACCTTTCAATTAGATTTCATTCCACGCCAAGGCAAAGGAAACAAACAAAACAAACAAACAAAAAAAGAGGTCCCAGCTAAAGCCTATCATCTTAACAACTTTCAAATGTGCTTGGGCATATGATAAGCTCGAAGAGTGATGGTGATGTATATACATATGATTCTGCAGACACTGCAGTAGATGACTTGCTCGTGGAGCTGCCTGTGGAGTGGGAGGGGATGTTGTTACGAGACTGGTGGAAGAGACTGTCTGATGCAGGGGTCTCATGGGAGACGACTCTTTTACTGGTAGGGTCTGAAAGCGTTGCAGCCAATTCGACTAATGGCCTGGTAAAGGTCACGGCCCACAGGACAGCCTGAGATCCTTCCTTTGAAAGGAATGTCTAAACCAATCTATTATTATGTGTGTGTGTGCCAAGAGTAACCAACTGGCTATGGGAAACAGTAACCATTAGGCACAGCAAAATTGTAAAATTCAAGTTATTTTCATCTAAGTAATATTTAGTCTCATTTACGCATTAGCATGCTGAGAATGTTATGGCTTAATAATGCAATGGAAGTGAAATATTGGAACCTTTTATAAATGGATTTTAGAGCACATTTGTGATATTGTGTAATGAACTGATGACTTGATAATAACTTAAAATAAAACAATAACTTGTTTTAACTTGCTAGATTATGTGTGTTACTTTCCTAACAGGCAAACTCAGATTATTGGTGATTTAACCTCTGAAATGTGATCATACATACACACACACACACACACACACACCTGTGAGGAGCTGAAGATTGGGCAGTGGTTCAGAGAGCACTCCTCTGCACTGTTCCTCCACGGGCAGCGGAATGACCATCAGTCCGTCGGCCAGCTGGGGAAAGTCTTTAATGAAGTTATTGTCTCTGTGGGGAAGAGTTAGAGAACAGACTTCAAACCCTTCAGCTTCACTCAGCTCCTTAATGCATGTAAAAATTAAAAGTCACTCCATTTGTAATTGGTAACTAGTAATTCCATGTATAGAAATACTTGTGTAGAAATGTTAAAATATCCTCAATCAAAGTGTATTTTTCAATGAATTTGCAAGTGAAGAAAGCTGACCCAGCCACTACACTGTACAAACTTCAGCAAAATATATCCCACACTTACTATTCATTTATTTGCGTTCTCAGCTGATTCAGAATAATAAAGGGAGTCAGCATTCTTGTTGCACTGACACAACGTCTGACCACACTGGCGTATTGCAGACCTGTTATTAAGTATGCCGGTATCAGCTTCTTTTGTCTCAGTTCATTTGCAGTGAACCAGTTCTGCTTTGCCTATCTGATCTGTTTTTCAGTCAATGAGAAAGTTTTTGTCTCTCAACTTTATTTATTATTATTGTTGTTTCTAGGGTTTGATCTCTGGTCAGTGTTTCTGACAGATGGAATGATCTGGAAGCATGTACAGTACAGATATGTATAAAAGCCTTTGACATGCTTTGTTCCAGTAAATCCAGTAATCTTTAGTTATAAATCCTCAGGGAAACTGCGAAGAGAAACCCATCGCTGTGGAAACCAGATTGAAAATACGACAGAAGATGGACAACATTCAGTGTAATAGTTTCCAGTGTACAGAAAGAAAGCCAGCCAAGGGTTTTGCAAACATTTGAAAACAAATATGTAAATGCAACAAATTCAAAATACAGACATTAACGAGGTTGTGTGTCTATGTACTTCCATAGACAATGACCATGTCAACTCAGGGTCAAGCAGCATATCCAAACACATCTGGAACTCCAGTTAGTTAGGAGAGTTGCTTGCATTTTTTTTTTTTCTTTTATCCTTTTCTCTGCTTGCGTGGGTGTGGTTGTGAACAGAGATGGCACGTATTGTTCAGTGGGTCTGATGAGAGCGAGACAGAGAGAGAGAGAGAGACTGCGCTGGATTGACGGGAGACTCTGTGTGGGCAGTGAGATGCCTGACTGGCCTTTAAAAGCCTTTGGCTTTACTGAACAGTGATTGTGAGTCTAAGCAGTGGAGCTGCAGAGAGAGAGATAAGAGCTGTTGCACCTCTCTGTATCTGCTCTCTCCCTTGACTGGAGAGATAGAGAGCCAGCAATGGAGTGAGTGAGTGTCCATGTGTGTGTGTGTGTGTGTGTGTGTGTGTGTGTCCACATGTGGGTGTATGTGTGTGTATGCACCCGTGTGTGTGTGTCTGTGTGTGTGTGTGCATGCATGTGTGTGTGTGTGTGGGGGGGGGGGGGCAGAGAAGACAGACAGATGACTGTGTGCGTTTTAGCTGGAGAATGAGGGATTAGAATGTATGCATGTCCAATACAGAAAAGAGAAGAAGAAGAAGAAGAAGAAGAAGAAGAAGAAGAAGAAGTAATACTGAACTAATAATAATAATAATAATAAAGGGAAGGATAGAAGCAGATCCCCCACAAAAGATTCCCACTCAAAATTAATTCCAAATTTGTCATTGATTTTGAAATAAGTCATGTGAATGAGTCACTGTATTGCTGAATAAGAGAGAGAGAAATACCTATGCCACAATGCAGAGGAAAATTCAACCTATTTCAGATACTCAATGATTTTAAGAAAGGAGAAGAGCGAGACAGAGAGAGAGAGAGAGAGAGAGAGAGAGAGAGAGAGAGAGAGAGAGAAACAAGCAATATTCAATGACGTATTAGCTTTTTCACAAACCACAAATTGTTTATTGATTTTCCATCCAGAAAACACAGCTAAAATAGGCCCAGTCTTTTACAAAATGGAGGGTAAAGCCTGTTTTCATTGATCAACAGTGCTCTGTTTGGAACATGCACGGTTATACTTTAGCATGTTCCTTTACTTTACCTCAAAATGAAAACGACCAAATTTTTTTGAACAATTTATGTAGTTTCTCTCTGCTCTTATTTTGATTATATTATTCTTGCAATCATTTGCTGGGAAAGTCAAAACAAGGGCCAAATCAAATGCCAAATATATTTGGAAACAATATAAAAAGGGCACATGGATTGAATTTTTTACTGAACATCTTAAAATGTTGATGAATTTTTTCCCCCACAGGAATCTTTCATTTAATCGTATCCTGTTGTCTTGTGTCCTAATTTTGTCTGAATTTACAATGCTAACCACTGCAGAGACCACGAAGATGAATGTTTTAAGAATGGTATTTTAAAGTAAACACTGCTGTACACAGTGAACTCTTCTTGGTTGATGAACATCGAAACTCACTCCTCTGGGGTTACTCGGTGTCGGTCAGGAGTGGTATAATGGTATGTTCTTTAATATCAATTACACGCTTTCCTGCTTTCATCCAAAGAATGGGTTTTTAGAATGGGGATGTTGACCTTAAAACGAGGTCTCTTCCTGTCACCCTTCTCTTTCTTTCTTTCTTTCTCTCACTCTCAACCTCTATATCTCCCTCTGGACTATCTTGCCGGAGGTGAAAAAAACCCACAAGAGCACTGCAAGAGACAACTGCCACCACGGTTTACTGGAAGACAAGCAAGTACACTGAAGGGTAGCATGAGAGAGGGAGAGAGAGAGAGAGAGAGAGAGAGAGAGAGAGAGATGTTGGAGGGCCAGCGTAAAAAGATTACCTCACCGTTCTGAGAGAACCATATTGATGACCAAATTTAATCAGTATGAGAGAAAGCTGTCTGAAAAAGCCATGGAAGACTGGACTCCAGTATGGATTTTCCTGCCATAGAAGACTTTGTCCTTGTCACCCATGTAAGATTGTCATTAATTCAGTTGTTTACTTGGGTGAGCCCAAGTGTTCCTGGTCACTGAAGAGCCAGTGGCATCCCCCCCCCCCCCCCAGACAGTGATCATTGTACTCGAACAGCAAACAAACAAACAAACAAACAAACAAACAAACAAACAAACAAACAAACAACAGTTTGGTCACTCTAAGTCAGTTGAAATCCATCCCTCTCTTTTCTGTCTCCATCTTAAAGTGTGCTCTCAAAACAGCAGGGTTTTTTTTTTTTTTTTTTTTTTTTTGGTTGCTTGTTTTTCAGATGAGCAGCAGAGAATTTTCCTTTTCTGTTCTGCACCCTTCCATGTTACGTCACTCTGTTCACAGTTTACCACTAATGACTCAAGTTGTTTGAAAGGAGAGCCCAACAGGGGGTCTACCCCGACTTCACATTCTGGTGCTGCCTGTTTATTTATTTATTTAATCTTTTTGAGTCTGTTCTCCACACTTACATAACCAGGTCTGCATCCCACATCAATATGGTCTGTTATAAATGCAATAGTTCTATAATGTACCACTTCAGGTGAAGAGTGAAAACACAGTACTGTGTATGAAACCAGAAAACTGAAGCCTGAAACTGCAGCAACATCAGCTCTCAGGGCTGAATGAGCACTGTCTGTCAAAACCTTTTTTTTATTAAGATGATTTACCAAACATTTTTTAGCATATACACATGTCAAGCAGGACACAGGTACCACATGTCTGCTTATAAAAGTAAACAAACAAAGAAACAAATAAAAGGTTTCAAATACAACTTAGCCAACACTGTCATTCTAAGCAGTCATTACTACTATCTGTTTCAGAGACTTCACATCTCTGGACATTTAGTATTTAGCGGCAAGCTACTACTGAATGGTCACATCTGGGGTTTGAACCAAAAACCCTCTGGCTACTTCAACCAGTTCTTTTACCTGTAAGCCTTCATTACATCCACTTCTAACTGTTATATTTGAATAGATCATGATCATCTAAAGAGGGTATCTCTATGACTCCTAAAACCGTGGCAACCGAGCTTTGAAACACCACACAGTCTTTTTAGACAGGTTCTATAGACACTATATGGGTGTCAGTTCTCTTATAAAGACCTCAGTGCCCACAGGTGTTTCAGCATACCGTACTGCCGCTTCCTGTCAGTGCGAAGCCAGCTGTGCTGATAAAACCTCTCAGACTTCCACGCATCTTTTAGTCTAGACTCTCCTCAGAGCGAGGAAAAAATGTCTTATCTCGCATTTTATTTGCTTTTGGCAAGAAAGCCTCACACTCCTTAGAGACTCTTGTGTTTTGAGAAACTGTGAGAGACTCATTCAAGGGCTTTTGTATTTCATCTGGTCCTATCAGAAACTGGCTTTGAAAGCCAATTGGTGTAGACTGATAAAGAAGAGAGTGCTGCTGTATTTTTGAACGGGATCTTTTCATTGCATAGTATTGGTTCAGGGTTGCCTTTGGACTCTCAATGGAAACCACTCCTGTGAGTTCGAACCCAACACAACCTACCAGTCAGTGTAGGCTTCCAGTGTGTGTGTGTGTGTGTGTGTGTGTGTTTACATATGTGTGTGTGTGTGTGTGTGTGTGTGTTTACATATTCAGGACCCTGGAGTCTTCATTATGGGATGTATCTTGCTGTTCAGACTGCTGCCGGGATCTATACAGTGTTATGGTATGTACATAAGCTGCTTTAAATTCTGAGAACAAAATGCTCACCGCCTGGGACCCTGGGATACTATTCTGAAAGCAAAATGTGTGTGTGTGTGTGTGTGTGTGTGTGTGTGTGTGTGTGTGTGTGTGTGTGTGCGTGCGTGTGTGCGTGTGCGCGCGTGTGCGTGTGCGTGTGTGTGCGTGTGCGTGTGCGTGTGTGTGCGTGTGCGTGTGATCGTGTGCTCGTGTGCTATTTCTAAATTACAAAATTAGAGTATACATACTCATTCACCTACATTGTCTCTCTCTCCTCTCTCTCTCCCTCTGGAAACTCTGTCCCCATAGAGGCTGAATACACACCGTAAACAAAGTGAGAAAGCAAGACAGCCAGACAACTCTCTTTGTGACACACAGTGCATTGATCATACACATCAGTACACTGCAGTCTCAGCAAATTCCTCCTCAGTTACATTCCTCCTGTCTCTAGGTCAGCTATGGCTCAGCTCTCTCTCTCTCTCTCTCTCTCTCTCTCTCTCTCTCATGTCTCTGGTCCGGTTCTGTCTGTCCATTTTCTATCAATGCCCCCCACACCCCCAAACACTCACTCACACACACACACACACACACACACGCACACACACACACACACACGCACGCACACACACAATGAGAGATATGCATGAACATGTGGAGAGATACATGTGGGTGGACATGTGGAGTTCTCTCTCTTTTCCCTCCATCCACCTCCAAAATGGTGTATTAAAGTTCCACTTCACTCTGCATTCAGAACACCCCCCCTTCCCTCTCTCTCTCCTTCCCTCCTTCTCACTCTCTCTCTATCTCTCCTTCCCTCCTCCTCACTCTTTCTCTCTCTCCTTCCCTCCCTCTCTCGCTCTTGCCCCCATCGATTCCTGTGGCAGGCGGGGGATTTAATGAGAACACAATTTCTCCCAATTAAATCCAGTCTCTTCATCCCTCTCCTGCAAAACCCACGTTACCTCTCCATCCGGCTCCTCTCTCTCTCTCTCTCTCCCTCTCTCTCTCTCTCTCTTTCACTCCCTCTCTGTCTCTCTCTCTCTCTCTCTCTCTCTCTCTCTGTCTCTCTCTCTCTCTCTCTCTCTCTCTATCTCTCTCACTCCCCTTTGTTTGTCTCTATCTCTTTCACTCCCTCTGTCTCTCTAACCTTTCTTTCTCATGCTTGCTCATTCTCCTTTTCACTTTCAATTAGTCTCATTTTATTTTCCTCTGGTCTCTCCCTCTCTCCGACATACGAGTCACTGCCTTAGCCTTGCTTTGTAATGGAGACCAATGCAACTGAATGGAGAACAGAGGAGACACTTTATTACGGATGAACTAAATACAGCTCCGGACACATCTTACAACCTCACTGCTAATGCAGGATTTGCGGAGGTCAGTGACACGAGTTTATCCAGTTTAACCCATAGGGCTGACTGTGAGTTCAAACTGTTTCTGTTTCATTTAAACTGATCCTAGGTCAGTTATTCCCGCATGATTTTCTGTACGAGTCTAAGACCAACCAAATCATTTAAGAAGGCAGCCTTAGAATAGATTAGTCTGAAAACCGTCCTGTTTCAAAATGCTCCCCACATTTGCCATCATGACTCACAATTATGCTCATGAATATATGATGATGAAAAAAAAATGATTTAAAAGAAATTATACGAAGTAAGTTATCAATGTGATATAAAGTAAAGTAACTATTCTCAACCAAATGAGCACTCGCATCATATACAACCAAAACCCACAGGTTATTTATAAGTCAATACACCTTTTTGACCACTAGAGGGCACAATCCCACTGTGGAGCTTCAGCTTGTTGTGTGGCCTAATCCATGTCAGTATCTTGCCAATTCATGTTCAGTTCATGTTGCACTATATGTAGAGACTTAACACATTTGGGATAGCGTGCTTATTTTAAAAAAACCGACACCAACTCTGTAAGCGGAAGTTTTAACGCCTGTTCTGTGGCCTCTTATCTTTTGCATGTGCATACAAAGAAAGTTAAAAACATTGAGTGAGTGAATAACACACCTACCCATCCACACACACCCACACACACCACACACTTCAAACAAGAAAATGAACTCTGATACAAAAGAGCATAACATAGAATGTACACAGAACAAAGATATTTAATATTCAACAGCTCTCTGTTTAATTAGTCTCATTTCCCAACTTGAACATTTGACCTGATTGAAAAAGGAGGGAAGGAGGGTTTAAAATGAACAAATTAGCTCTTAATCCAACCTTTGACTCTCTTTGACTATATATAAATATATATGCAATGCCACCCACTGCCACCCACTTTTTCTATTCATTCACCTGCTTTTCTTTGACTTTTCTTTGACTGACCTAGTCAACAGCAAGGAAAAGTTGAAAAGTTTCCTTATGGCCTTGTAGACAGCAAACGAGATGTGTTTTTTTTCTTTTTTTTTTGTCAAGAAAAAAAATAAACAAACAAACAAACAAACAAACAAAAAAAAAAGCATTTCTGTTTTTGTACCTTTATTAGATGTTGCAAGAAAGCAATAAACAGCAGCAATGACAACAACAACAAGAAAAAAAGCAAAAAACAAACAACAACCACAAAAAAAACCTCACTAATTCAATTTGCAAAATTGAATTTCCTTTGTTTTTTTCGTCACATCCACCTAATGTGAAAAGAGAGAGAGAGAGAGAGAGAGAGAGAGAGAGAGAGAATGAGAGAGAGAGACCTGAGGGAGATAAAGAGGTTGAGAGAGAGACAGAGAAAGAGAGAGAGCGAGAGAATGAGAGAGAGAGAGACAGAAAAAGAGAGACAGAGAGAATGAGAGAAAGAAAGAGTGGGAGAAAAAAAAAGCGGTGCTGCTGTTTGTTTCTTTTCTCCTTAGGCAACAACATTCCTGTCATACCTAGTGCAGTGTTGTATTAGCATAATAAAAAATGGATGTTTGCTTACAGATGCGAGGGACTTGTTATCGAGTCGTACTGTACTTCTGGGAATTTACTGCTAGTTCGCTTTCTTTCTTTTCTTTTTTCTTCTTTTTTTTTGTGTTACGGTAATGTGAGATCATCTAACACAGCCTGGGACTTACATACCCCTTATTAGGTTGTGTTTTATGCATTATGAATAGTTAGGAAATTTTATCTATCTATCTATCTATCTATCTATCTATCTATCTATCTATCTATCTATCTATCTATCTATCTATCTATCTATCTATCTATCTATTTATTTATCTATTTATTTATTTTGAACTGGGATCACGTGACTCTGGTGACAGACAGGTGTCGGGTCATTTTAACAGTGAGGGGTTCCTAAACCTTTTTTTTTTTTTTTTCAGTCTGGAATGTTCTGCAGCCTTTTTAATATGATACCACAGACAGATACATGGCATACATAGATCTCATGTAGAGATAGCTGGGCAATTCTGTGGATTAGCGAGATGAGACATTGAGTTTAAGCAGGGAGCTGAACAGACTGTTCAAAGAATAGATCATGGATGTTGATTATGTCAAGTAAGCTTTTGTTATAGAACAACAGCATATCAAACCAGAACAAAGTTAAAGTCCCTCTCTGCTTTTAAATTGATAATGCTAAAGTCAATCATGAAGTATTGTAGTTGCTGAACTGAACCTAATAAACCAAGCTAACAGGTCTGAGTCTTAGTTTGGCAGTTTGGGTTTTGGTGTTGATGGTTTGGATTAGCTTGTATGTGATGACACAGGGCCAGGGGAGCTCATAAAACTAGTCCCAGAAATGGGATACTACTGCTGGGAAGCTGTCGGAAGTGGGAAAACAAACAAACAAACAAACAAAAAAAAAAACATCCGAAAAGTGGTTATGCCTGGAAGGCGAATATGTTCCCATGGAGGAGTGTAATTTAATAACTCTCGTTACTCAGCCACACCCGATTAGCCAAGCTGATTGGTCAGAACCCTTCTGCTTTGCTTAAAGGTTCCTGGGCTTCGCCATGGAAACCCCAGATCTGTTTCATCATCAGCGTCAGGTCGATGTGGGTATGCCACAATATTCCTATTTACAAGACTTAAAGTCATGCCCTCCTTAACAAACAAACAAACAAACAAAACACATGACTAAAATCAATAAGAATTATTAAAAAATTTTAAATTATTCATTGTTTAAAAAAAAAAAAAAAATCAGCAACTCCTCAGATATGCACGCGCACACACACACACACACACACACACACACACACACACACACACACATACACACACATGAGACAATGATGTTGTCTTTGTGCCCGGTTTTTGCAGATGGAAGTGGGCAGGTTGTTATTTCCCAGCTCTGCGCGCCTTCTCAGGGGTCATCCATGCACGGCATACTAAGAGCTCAGGCTGTTCGCTTAATTAATACTCTAGAGTTTGACTAAAAGACAGGACGATTACATAATTCCTGCCCAACGTTGCAAAACAGATCTCCGGTTAAACAAAGAACTTAATGTAATTTAATCACTAGCAAAGCGCCTTGCGAAGCGCTATGCTATGCATACTGCCTCTTTTTTTCTTTTTTTTCTTTTTTGATACAAACATCAAACATATTCTTTTCTCTAGTTGTTATGAGTCAAGCACTTCAGATTGGGAATCATTTAGTGGAACGTTTAGAGAAATTAAAGTGTCTTTTCCACATCCCAGGGCTCTCATTCCCACTGTAAATACTTTCATGACTAGAATGAAACAATTCTGTTAAAGAAATTCATTTATCACTGGAGGAAGGAGGGAGTTCATTCCATAAAAGACCACACTTTGTTAACATGATTAATTACACAGAAAAGAGGAAAGCTAATTAAAATTCTAATTAAAACTTGAAAACTCCAAGTTTCCACAATCAACACATATTCCAGTTTCACTCCAGGAAAAGGAAGACTGCACAGCAGTTTTTAGCGTTAACTGGAAGCTAACCAAAACATTAATCCCCCAATTACTCAGTCATGGTATTATCAAATTACCACAGCTGAATATTAAACAACAAACTTAGAATAACCACTGGGTTTTTTTGTCACGTATCGTATGTGACTGAACGCAACACGTGCCACGGCGACACAAAAATCCCGCGACTCCTGCCAAAATGACGGCTAGCCTCAGCTCATCTAAACACCCACAAAACTCCCCTCATCTCGTAGCGTCTGTTTCGCGACGGAGGTGCTAGCGTTCGGTTGCCGCAAGTCACGCTTCGCGCCATCATTCCGACGTGAGGTGTCTCTGTGTGAGGAGAGGCTCAGACATACTTGTTAGGCCTTGCACAGTTTGATTGGTGTTAAGGATATTAATCGCCCTTTCAACGATCTGACAGTTGCTACTGGCAGAGTCTTATCCCAGTTGGCTGACCATATTGCCAGAGACAAGCTGAAAATGAATTCCTTGTGCAAAATAAAGAAAAAAAGGGAAAAAAATGGCAAAGAGCAGATGGGTTGGTGCCCCCCGCAAAGAGTGTCAGTTTCTTTCGTTCTTTTTCTTTTTTTTTCTCCACGCCTCTGGCATGCGGTGGTCTTATATGTTGGACATACTGTGGTCAGAAGGCCAAACAAACACATCATTACACAAGTCTGACCACTATGCAGACAGAGATAGAGCACTGATTCTTTTTTTTTTCTCTAGTCGCTTTGAAAAAGAAAAGAAAGCAAAAAAAGAGAGAAGACAAATGTCCACCCCCCCCTTTTTTTTCTTCAAGACAATGCTCATAAATTGGACTACTACTTGAATTATTAAATTTCAGACAGGCAAAGCCACTCCAAAAACAAAACTAAAAAAAAAAAAAAAAACACGCTGCTATCAAACAGACTCCTGTGTCAACACATCTTGTCAGATTATTTTCAGTCACACAATACATGTCAGAGCACCAAGCACACACACACACACACACACACACACACACACACACACACACACACACACACACACACACACACACACCACAACATAAGCAAGATCCCAAACCTTTTTCCTTTTTTTGAGGTGAAGAATATGGGAACATGGACTCTCTTTGCCATTTTTAGTTAGTGGGTTTCTGTCAGGGCATTCCAAGGTTATCCTGACAGTACGGTATAATATCAGGTTTCAGCTGCCCCGGAGGTGAACCGAGTGTGACTGGTGAATGGGGTGAAACGTCTGGGCTGACTCAGTGCAACAGTATCCCACTTTCATCATCTTCATAGTCATTATTAATCAAGACACACAGTCTAGCTCAGACTGCGCCAACTCATACAGTGAATCAAAGACAGACAGACGGACAGAATCTGAAAAACAAAAATAAAAAAAAAAGTATATTAAATTTTTGAATGTCCACGCTCAATGCTCAAAACGTCATTATCACAGACATTAACACAGATCTTTACTGACTTCATTATCGGTAATGTGTCTTTCATAACGTGATGAATAAAACCCTTCATGTCCTTTCAGATCTGTTCACTCGTCTCATGACCCCAAACTTTTCTGCTAAACCGGCTGTGGGACCTTAACTGTCGCTCTGAACTTTCTGACTTTGGGCCGTAGTTTGGCATCGTGGCCTCTCTCTTATCGTCCTTGAAGATGTCTCACAAGGAAAAAAAAACAAACAAACAAAAAAAAAACCCCACTCTCTTTAAAGCTGTAAAAGAGGTGGAGATTTATGGATGGAGGTGTTGTGGACACCAGGCTAACTCTGACTAATTTGTATAATAGCTGTAATATCTGTTGTTTGAATGAATCGTTAATGAGACTTCACCGGCCAAACAGCTGTGACATAACAATGATAAAGATGCAATGTCACCATGGGAACATTAGGAGCTTAGTCAGCCAATCTGAACTCACTGCTTTACTGCCTTCATAAAAAGCCCTGGAAACAAGCGCTAAATTATGAATTAAAGGGTTTTATTGGTTCAAGCCGGAGGACCGGGCTGTAATTTATGCTCCGGTCAAACTGGACCGTGCCTGTTTACCCGGCGATGGGAACATTCACAATGCTTTTTCTTTCGATGTTGTAGATGACGTTTTCGGGTTTGGGAAACCACATTTCATCATTCAGACCGATTAAAAGTTGATTAGCCTCCGGTTTGGTCACCGTCACATTAGAAGTGTTGTTTTTCAAATCATGGGTATGCAGTGGACCTTCTTTTGTTAACTACTGTTAAAATGCACGTAAGATGTAAAAGAAGATATACCTTCACCCAAATATATCTGCTTAAATCACTTTGAATTCTGCTGTTCCCAACTCTAAACGTTTTTCTCTTCCAGTCTAACTGGAACAAGCTGAAGCTCCTTTTGATATGATCTGTAATATAAGTCATGTAAAATTTCTCACCTTTAAGAGATGAGAAATTTTACCCTCTGTTTAGATGCAACAGGACATGGACTTGTTGATCTACATCTTCTACAATCACGTAAACAATATTTTTTGCAATACTGAATTGCAAAGAAAGTCCTTTTTTTTTTTTTTTTTGTTCTTTTTAAGATGAATTAATTATTATAATATGCTCATTAAAATGTTGCCATTTGTTTGTTTGGGAACAGTGCGGTGTAATTCACGCTGCTTGTAATCAAATGGAACAAGTAATCAAATGGAAAGAAAATGAAAGATATATTTCAAAGGAGATAATGCACAGTTTCAGTGCAATTTGTCATAACAACATAGAGGTTCAATTCACAGTGCACTACTATATGTCACAGTGCACTACTAATGCAACTACAATATGTCACACTCTCTGAACATAATATGAGAGAAAAAAAAAAAAAAAGAAAGATAATATTGATGAAGCAAGGGAAACCAAATTTCTCTTTTCTTTGCACTCAGTGTTAATGTAAGGCAGACCAGAGAATGATGTCGAGTTGTGGATGCCCCCCCCAACCCCCAATCCCACCCCCCACCCCATTTCATCATTTGCATAGAGATAGAGAAGACCAAGAAACTGCCCTCTCCTCCACCCCCTCCATCATCACATCCCTGTCCTCTCCTCCACCCCCTCCATCATCACATCCCTGTCCTCCTCCTCTGTCTCTCTTTCTTTGCTTTTCTGTCAACTGTTCATTGCTTTCGGTTCACTCACTCATTCCTCTCTTTCTTCACTTCTAATA
This sequence comes from Chanos chanos, assembly GCF_902362185.1. Lineage (NCBI taxonomy): Eukaryota > Metazoa > Chordata > Actinopteri > Gonorynchiformes > Chanidae > Chanos > Chanos chanos. Next base: position 21,559,809 of record NC_044503.1, read on the forward strand.
CGACCCCCCCCCCCCCCCCCCCCCCAACTTACCCCTCCATCACCTAATCTCCCACCCTCCCTCCCTTGCCTCTGCCTTCCTCTTCACACTTATACCACTTGCTGCCCTCGCTCCCTCCATCCATTTCTTGCACTTTTTTTTTTCTTTCTTTCTCCTCTTCTCCTGCCCATTGCTCTCCCAGCTCATTCTTCCCTCTCTCCGCTTTCTTCCCCCCCAGCAGCCCTCTAACCATCCGTCTCCTCTCTCTCTCTCTCTCTCTCTCGCTCTCTCTCGCTCGCTCTCTCTCTCTCTCCCCCCTTCCATTCTGTTCTTTTCCGTTCTCTTCATCTGTCTCTCTGGTCACAGATGGCAGTGCGGTCGCCCTTGCGGTCCCTGGGGAACTGTGAGCAGAGCTTAGTGTCCACTCCAGTCCCAGCAGGTCTGTGCTGTTTCATTACACTAAAAGCCAGTCGCAGCCTAGACCATTCCTCAGCCTGAGCTAACACTGAAAAGATTGAACACAGGAACAAAAAAAAAAAAAGAAAAAAGAGGGAACCAATCAGCAGGGCACACTCAAAGCCTACGGCTTATAAACTGGCACTGTTTAATAAATTGTAAATTAATAGGCGTATAAAACACAGGGAGAAAAAAAAAGAAGAGAGAAAGAAAGAAAGAAAAAAAACCTCGGCGTGGCTCTGGCTACCATTGCTAGAGATGACTTGAGATGATTATTGTCAAGCTGCAGTTCCTGCTTCTGTCAAAAGAGGTCACTGTTTAGACACACCTGTGGTACTTGGTACTTTAAATGTCCTATGAATGGAGACTGAGAACCAAAGAAGCATTTCTTTAACCTCGCCATCCCACCCTACAAAGAAACACACAACACACACACACACACACACTATGCAATACTAGCTTTTGTAAAAGAGAGTTGTGAAGTGCTGCACACTGATGGACATAGCAGCTGTATTGGAAATTTGTTTGAGGCTGAACTTCAAAAGATGGGGGATGAAAGAGGAGTTATAGAAAAACTGACCCTGTTCAGAGGCTCTGAACTGTAACCCCAACTGTATGTCAGGCCTTTAATATTTTATTTATTCATGATGTGCAGTTACAACGATCCAAACAGAAAAAACCCTTACTCATTGTGTCTTATGACTTAATACACTCATCTGTACCTCGAGTATGCTGTGAGTGTCTTAGCCAAAGGAAACTACCAGCCATCTCATTGGCAGTAATAATAGAAACAGAAAAAAAGAGGGAGAGAGAGAGAGAGAGAGAGAGAGAGCGAGCGCGAGAGAGAGAGGTGTGTACATTTGTATGTTGTGTGTGTGTGTGTGTGTGTGTGTGTGTGGGGAGGGGGGGGGGGGGGTGTTATATGGTTATAATCACTTGAGTTTTATTTTTGGCTTGTTACATGCCTGGGTTGTTGACAAAGATGGAATAAAACAGGGGCACTCGACTGGCATAGCGGTAAATTACACTGAAAACTGGAGGTCTAATACTCCATTTGGACTCAACAGGGACATTCGGGCTGCATTTTTTTTTTTTTTTTTTGACTCATATTTTATTACTCACAGTGTATAAGGAATGTCTGCTTTGCCAACATTACGTTTTAGCTGTAAACCTTGGTGAGTACAATTTGCTGTAGGGCAAACAGACATCCCTCCCTCGATGCTTTCCACTGATGTCTAAAATACTGGGATGTGAATTTATGAGTTTCATCATTAAAAATCATACATAGTAATGGTAAGATGGTCCCTTATGTTCTCACGAAATTTATTTAAGAAAACGCCAGTACTGATTAGTGTTTTTAATACCGCCTCGATTCCCATTCAACAATTTTCTGTTGATTACCATTTGTACATTTTCCGGGAATTGTTTGAGACTGAGAACTGTTCATAAATTCTTATAACTTACACGCCCACGTAAACTGACCTCCATGTGACCTTACAGAGCATGCAGTATAGGACAGAAACACAGTATTCGGGAATGAAAAAACACAGGAGACTTAAAACACAAGACTCATTTAGTCCTGTCCTATTGTTCATGTTTTGTTTTTTTTTAGAGTAACACAGGCCAACGACATGTTGTGATATGATTTGTGCTGTGCCACAATCATGAGGGTAAAACACAGGGTAGAATAAACATTACAAATTAAAAACGTGGTTTTACAAGCACACTGCTGAAGTATGTGATTACAGTATCTTTGGAAAACAACGTTTTTTTTCTTTTTTCTTTTAATTAACAGGTGAAAAATAACTACATACATTTAGTTCTCTGACACAACTGTAACAGTAGTTTAAAATAGGTGTATATGAAAATGTTTGACTGCAGTTGGTTGAATTCTGAGGGTAAAGTAAACTAGCATTCATCCTTTCTTGTTGTTTTACCTTGAAGAGTGCCTAGCGCCAGTAACCATGTCGCAGCTAATCTGAGGCGGTGAAACCCATTTCCATGGGCCTGCGCGGCACTGGCCCCCTAAGGAAACAACTCTTCAGCGTCCTAACTTGCATGACAGCCCCTCATTTACACACAGCTTTCTCATTCCTCCCTCTCTCTGATTTAACTTCTCCTGCAAGCTTGGGTCTTTTTTTTTTTTTTTTTTTCCTCTCTCTCTCTAACTCTGACTGTTCGCTTGTGACCAGTTCATTCGCTTATAAAAAAGCATTCACACACATTTCTTTATGTGTGTGAATTCTGTGGGGAGAAAAATGATGATATTGTAATGTGTAAGCTTAGGGGAGGGGTAATGCATAACTGTATGAAGAAATGTAACACAAAATGCCTGCAGACATCGTAATAAATCACTTTGGTTAAAAGACAAGATTATTTCAAACCTCCACCTCCTACGCCACTCCCAGAAACATGCCTCAGATGACACTACAAAGCCTTTTTGTGTGATATTATGCTTGTGTGTATCTGTATGTTTACATCCAGTCTCCATAACAACAGGATGTCTTTACCACAGTGTCACCTGACACACACACAGTGTGTGTGTGAGACACTGCTTGTCATAAAACAAGAAATACTGACACAAAATGGGATTTTGTGCGTGTGTGTGTGTGTGTGTGTGTGTGTGTACATGTGTGTGTGAGACACTGCAGGCAGTTTGGCGAGCACAGAGGAGAAAAGAAAGGTAAATAAAAAAAAGGGGGCAATTTTGGGAAAATAATTGAGAGGTAGAAACGAACACGAGCAGCCTGTCTGATCGATACAGGATGTGTGGCTTGTGTCAGCAGTGTGTCAGAGAGCAGGAGAAAATTAGGACTCAAACCCTGAGGCCTTCCCAAAGCAGAGGACACCAAATTTGTCAGACAGGAACTAAGAGTCCATCTTTCCAAACAAACAAGTGATTTACACCACTGCTTGATTACTAATACGGCATGGGTTTTTGGCAGAACAAAGTCTTTGTAGCTTGTATTTACCGTCTAGTCATGTCCCAAACACTGTCTGTTTCTGTAAATAAATATCAGGTAAACTGAGAACAGCCAAAAAAAAAAAAAAAAAAAAAAGTGCTTACATTTACTTTTAATCCCACTGTGGGTATAAACATATTAGCCATTCTTTTTCTTTCTTTCTTTCTTTCTTTCTTTCTTTCTTTCTTTCTTTCTTTCTTTCTTTCTCTCTCTCTCTCTCTCTCTCTCTCTCTCACTCTCTCTCTCTCTCTCTCTCTCTCTCTCTCTCTCTCTCTCTCTCTCTCTCCTTCAAGTGGATTTCAGGCCCATAGTCTTAGTAGTGCACAGGTTACGACACCAGGCAAAGCCGTGACACATAAAGTACCGACTAATCTCTCCACACTCGCCCACTTATGCCCCAGTGTACACTCTCTCTCTCTCTCTCTCTCTCTCTCTCTCACACACACACACACACACGCCTCTCGTTCTCTCTCAGACCGGCTGGCGGGAGTGAAGCTGCTGTGGTGTTAGATGACATTTGAGTCCATTAGGTCAGCTTTGAGCTGTGATTTGGATTGGCCGCTGGGCGAGGTTGTTGCCACAGTCACGCTCTCGTATCCTACGATGGCAGCTAGCTCCTGCAGTATAATCGGAAGAAGGTGCGCTCTGTAAATAGCCCACTCTAACTGGAGCCTTTAAAGGGTTTTTTTTCCCCTCTTTTTTCTTTGTAGGTTTTCCCTCCTGGCGTCTGGTGATTACAGAGAAAGCTTTTGAGCGTGATGCTAGCTGGTTAGCTCAGTTTGGTCATAGGAGCAGGGTTTAGTGTTGAAGGAATGTGAGGAACTTTACTGTAATTCTCTGTGATATGGACGCTCCTGGTAGACCAAGCACACGTTCAGATATCTCGTTTTTTCAGCTGTTGTCAGACGTGAAGTGTCAGCGTTAAGATAAAGTGATTTTGATATTTAGAGGCCTCCAGTTCAGCGGATTACAGCTCCGGGTCTAATGTTATTGTATGTCATTTTCTAAAAGCATATGCATGCTACTGCTAATATATATATATATACACACACACACACACATACAGTAGGTGATTTGTTATTTCTTTAACAGGGGGGATGGCCCAGCGGTCACTGACACTACCCTATAGAGTATATAGGGGGGTGACAGGTTAACAAGGGGGATGCATTTTGGTCATTTTGCCAACAAGGGGGATGGCATCCCTCCTCATCCTCCTACAAATCGCCGACTGTATATACACACACACACACACACACACACACACACACACACACACACACACACACATTCACATGCAACACAATGCATAAGTAAATAAGTGAATAAATAAATAAATTTGTGCGAAACCAGTGATTACAACTCCTACGTTTCTGTAGATGGTTCAGACCTAATTTTTCAATGATCTCCATATGTGGAGAAATGTGTTCTTGAGGGGAGCAGTTAGTTGAACTGCGTTCCTGGACTGTGAGAGTGTTTGTGACTCTTTTATTTAGAGTGCTGTAATTAAAGTGGGTACACTTCATTCCTACAGATACAGCTACGTGCACTAAAGAGATAAACGGTGAAAATTAGCAGAGAGCCTGTCTGGGCCTTTTATATTCTGTCAGAGAAATAGAGAGAGAGAGAGAGAGAGAGAGAGACGTTTATAAGTATTTCAGGTGTTCCAAACTAAGCAAGCTGACGTGAGTGGAAGAGTTTTGACACACTAGGAAAAAACGTCAGTGGCGAATTGGACAGAATGCACTGCTACATTTGATATTGTAGATGCCAGTACGCTTGCTGGTGCCACGTTGTTTGCCTCAGGGTTGCTGATTCTGAGGAAGACATTGATTGTTTCACGGTGCGTGTTTCTCGTTTCTCTTGCCCCTACTCATTGAAAAAAAGGGCTAAAGATCACAGATTATTCAGATTAGATAAAAACGATCCATGTCAATACTTTTTCACACATGTAGGTACCAGAGCTCACCTAACACTTGCCGCTTCTTGTTAGCAGTTTGTTTTAAGCTGGTCTCTTATTTAGCTTTTGTGGACATTTGAAATACATTTCACATTTGTTTCAGCCTGTGTGCTGGGTCTTAATCCCCAAATTGACATGCATCAATGATTCAGCGTCACACAAGTAGGGCGAAAAAAAAAAAAGGAAGAAAAAAAAGAGAGAGAGAGAGAGAGAGAGAGAGAGAGAGAGAGAGAGATGAATAGATACTGAAATGGAAATGAACAAGTGGTGGACTATATGAAAAGCACGTGTGATTTCTGTGAAGAAAAAGAGAACTGCGTATGATTTATGGATGTTAGTGACAGTGTTTCAAACGCTCTAAATGCGCTATGGGTCTTCTGTGAAAGAATAACAGAATAATGGCACGGTCTCTATGTGAGCTTTGAGCGATTAGCATTTCTCCCTTGGCTGGCTTTTGACACTGTCAGCCTCATGCAAAAGTCTCTCAAAGAGTAAAGTCATTTCTTTCTACATTTGATATGATGGCTTTGTGAAATCCCACATGGAGCTTGTTTTTTTTGTTTTTTTTTCTGTCTTTAACAGTATTTTGCTGCATGCCTTGTACCATATGGTTGCTAGGCACTCCTCTGTCTAAAACAAGCAAAAGCTGAAGAAAATTTCCCTCAGGGCAAAGAGGTGCACGTTGTTACATCTAGAATCTTCTCTGGCTGATAACGCTGCCTGCGGCTATTCTTTCCTTCTGAGGCTTCGAAGTTCTGCTTAATCAAACCCTCTCGCCCTCCGTTGTGCAATTAAATACCTCCTCGATTCAACATTTCCACCCCCGAGGAGGAACAGACAGGTCTGAGCCCCTGCTGTGACTTGGCGAGAAGTTCAACTGTGGGTTGCGGTTCTACAGTTTCAACTCTTGACTCCGAAAGCGCGGATGCCTGGGTTATTCCTCTTTGGGCGTTGCTCGATTGTACTGTCCGTCAAGCGATGCGTCCTTCGTTTCACCATGGCTCTTGTGAAACGTCTCGAGATAAAGCAGCCCACGTGACGACTGAGTTCAAACCGTCTCTGTCTCTTCCCCTTTGTCCCTGAAGTGAAGACCATTAAAAGGATCTGGGGCTCAGCTGCGACAAGGTGCAGACACAATCGTCCGCTATGATGGATGGCCTTCTTCTCCACTGTCCTCCTCCGAGACCTTTGCAAAGGTTTTCCGAGACAGTGATAGAATCAAGCTATAAGTCTTTCACAGCCAATATGAATGTCATACTAAAGGACTAAAGTCTCAGAGTACTTCCATTCCTTGTGTGGTTTCTGACTCAATTAACCAGACTGACCGTGAATGTAAATCGAGACGTAAGCAGGCAGATTTGTGGAGAACAGTCCATGGAGAACTTAGTGTAGTGTGATACTATGGTACAATTTCAATGCGTAAAGCCCTTATTACCGCATATCAAATGCACAATGGAAAAGTCACGTGGTGAACAAACTGAGTACTGTGCTGAATAGCGTTCTGAGCAGGGAGGGGAAAACAAGCCTTTGGGTGAGATGAATCACTGTCCATCCAGTTCTCAACCAGCAGACCACTACATGTTTGCCAAATGGCAAGAGAAACCTACAGATCTGAAAGCTTAGCTCCTCTGAAGAGGTGTTTGGCAAGCTCCGTTATGAAGTAGGGTGTATTTCCTTAGCATGGTTTAGGTCTAATGAACCATTTGCAGGGCAAGGTGTGTTTACATTCATTTTGAGTGGAAATGTTAACCCCTGGTAAAATATTTATGCCTTGATGGGAGTGTCCTTTATTTCCATAAAGAGAAGGTCTCCGTTTTTAGGTCATAGGTGGTGCCTGAAAAGTTTTGATCGACATGAAAACAACATAAATCATACACTATTGGCTGCCTCGGTCATCAAATCCCATCAAACCCAGTTTGAAACTTATGGGCTATCCTTAAGTGGCTTCTGAGAGCAAGCCTCCAACACTTGTAGAGTCTACACATTGAGCATTGAAGGTCTTCTGGCTGCCTAAGAGGAACTAACACATTATTAAGATACTTTGTGAGGTGTCTATAGAGACAGGATAGTTGCAAATCCACTCATGTTCTGATGCAAGGTCATGTAGCTGTCCTCAGAGAAGTGAGTACTCCACAAAACTGTCCATGGTGTAAGAGGCAGTTAACCTTGGTCCAGTATGAGCAAGATCTGCTAGTCTTAAATATCAGCTTTTGTTTTTATTTTTTTCCCCCAGTGGAGTGGATGATGGAATGAGGAACATTTTGTGCAAAATAAAATAAAATAAAGTAAGATAAAATAAAATAATAATAATAATAATAATAATAATAATAATAATAATAATAATAAAAAAAAAACATGAAACACAAAAACAAATTGGAAAACATGAAAAATAACAAAAAAAAGAAAGAAAGAAAGAAAGAAAGAAAGAAAGAAAGAAAGAAAGAAAGAAAGAAAACACAGCACTAACTGGGAAGCAATCAAAGTGCAGGAAACAAAACCCCTCTGCGTTTGGGGAAGATCAAAAACAAAATTGCTAACACAACTAAGTGGCAGAATATGAGTATAAAATATGTGTTTAGATACAACATCAGCACTATTTTTTTTGGAACAAGCATGTTTCTTGTCATACCGTAACAAGGAATGTTACTAATACAAATGATCATCGCAGTCCATTTCCTAAAGTGAAGGAAAATGATGCTTCAGTATTCACAGCTATAGCAGGATCATTCACATGTCACGCACTGAAGCACTTCTGTGGTAAGCACAGCTGAAATGGTGTGTTTGTCTGACATGTTTCTTTTGTTTTAATGTAACTATGCTCTCTCTTACTATGCTTCAATAATGTGTATCAGTATTTCTCACCTTTCCTTCTGTTGCACTTCAGAAACATAGCATTAATGCCTAAAGAACAAGATACACCTGATTACGCCTACAGCAGAGGAAGACACAGATCTATCTATCTATCTATCTATCTATCTATCTATCTATCTATCTATCTATCTGGAGAGAGAGAGAGAGAGAGAGAGAGAGAGAGAGAGAGAGAGAGTAAAAAGTTGCTGAAGAGATAGTGAGAGTGTGATCTTAGGGTACGATAAAGCAGTAGACAGCTTTGCGCGGTTGACCGTGGATGCTATTGACCACGGGGAGCCCTGGAAGCGGACTCACTTCTTTCCAATGATTTACATCTTCTCCTAATCCGCTGTTGGTCTCTTTTCACTGTGAGCCGACCCAGATTCTGGCTCTCTGACTCAGCATGCCCTCCTCATTGGCGTCGGTCTATTTTGGAGAGAGTTTATTTTGTGAGCGGTGGTTGAAGCAGTTTGAGTAGGAGTTGCATTCAACTACGGAACTGACATCTCTCCAACACGAACACATTGGCCATCTCTGTCTTGGAAAAATCCCGGCGACTCATAATATGAGTTCTCGTGAACTCATGTACCACCTCACGTATTTTACACATGCTCACACATAGATTCATACATGGCAATTAACTGTGTTGCACGTTGGCTATGACGTCTGTATTGAAGTCACATGAAATCTTGCATAAAATGGCACAGCCGTTATCATCAGCACGTCTTGGAGTTCACGTAGGGTCTGTACTTTGCATAAAATTATGTGTTTCTATCCATTCAAAAGTATCCATTTTATCCATTTATCACAAGTGCTGTGTATTCCCAGTAACTGCCCCAAGGGTAAAGCACATCATTCAAAACTCAAAGAAATCACGCTGCATGTGGCCAGAGAGGGGAAGAATGAAACGAATCTACATATCAAAGACACTTCTGAGGTAACAGGGAGGACACAGCATGGGTGACTCTGTTTTATGCTACGAAAGATTAGACTGTACTGACTGAAGTGGATTTTTCAGGCTGAAGTCAACTTATGCAAAGTGACGAATGGCTTCGCAATATACCACTGACAAAAAAAAAAAAAAAAAAAAAAATTGGAAATGACGAAACTTTTATTGAATGTACAATGATGGAGTTGACCCTGTGGAGTTTTCTTCAATTTCCTTTAATTTGAATGAATCACTCACCCTGACTAAAACTCATCTTTCCATTTTAGTTTTTCTCTGGGCATCGTATTCTCAGGAAAACCTTGAACACAAAATTCAGAAAAGGGTTGAATGAATAGAGTTTGTATATGAGACACATGTTCACTCACCCAGTGAAAGCTGGGATAGGATCCAGCACCCCCGTGACCCTATTTAGGATAAGTGGCTTAGAGAATGAATGAATGAATGAATGAATGAATGAATGAATTAATTAATCTACTCTCTGCGCTCTGACACTGTAAGTTGGACTGAACCCACTTCATTTGACTGAGCCTGTGGGCTTTAACATATATTGCCATTAGAAAGAGGCCTAGTGGAGAACTCCAAATCTAGAGTAGCACATAACAGATCTTTTTTTTTTGGGGGGGGGGGGGGGGGGGGGGGTGTTAGAAAAGAGAGAGTGATTTAGAAAGCTTCACCTCTCCAGCCAGAATCTCACATAGAGCTAATATCACCTATTACGGTTTCCCAACACTTCCCAGTGGGCTTTCTCATCAAATGAATTCCACAAACAAACAAACAAACAAACAAACAAACAAACAAACAAACAAACAAAGCTTTTCTCCTACTCAACACTGTGTGAACTTCATGCCTGAAGCCTCAAACATAAAAATATAAGTGTGTCAAAAAAAGAGAGGGAAGTCTTCTGAAAAAAAGTATACCTTGTGTCTTAAATGAGAATGCAGTGATCTGAATATAGGTTAGTGATCTATCTAAGGGATGTGTGTGTGTGTGTGTGTGTGTGTGTGTGTGTGTGTGTGTGTGTGTGTGTGTGCGGTGTTGGTGGTGGTAGGGGATTCTGCTGGGAGACATCAGTGGTCTTGATGGAAATAACCTATGGGGCCATTCTCTCACTGCACCAGCCAGCGGAGAGACATCCCGCACAGTGCTAGAATGACTCTGTCTGACTGAGTTTGGCTGTCAGGATTTCAGAGGCAGCAGAGCATGCCGTGCTGTGTGGAGGATCTATAGTTCTCCAGCAGAGTTTCCTCAGGGTTTAATGTTGTCTGTATGGCTGTGATAATTCTGGTCATTATCACTGTTATAGGAAAAATAAGAAAAAAAATGTACATCTCAGATCATTTTGTCATGGAGCTGGTTGTCAGCATTATACAACTGTGGTAGCAGGTATAGTATAGCTGCTCTGCTGTGGTTTTTATTATTTGCTGTGTCATAAAATTACTCTTAATGGATGCAGTTATAAATTAGAAGCTTGAAACCTGGACAATTACAGCATTACACGGTTCATTATTACATAATGACTCTGTGTTATGTGGTGTGGAGAGGCCAGGGTCTCTTCAGAAAAAAAGAAAAAAACAGAGTGCAAAGCAAAATTATCTTGCAGAAGTCAGTATGTATTTCTTCCATTGATGTGTTCTTTTCTAAAAGACAGCAATGTTTTTAAACACACTTGGTATGGGAAATCATACCTAGCTGGAATACTTCTTTGTTTTCTTCAGAAAAAAAAAAAAAAGGAAAGAAAAGAAATCCATCGAGAAGATAAAAGTGTGACACAAATTGTGACAGAGGCATTTTGAATAACTTAATCCAATCCAACAATCTTTTCAGCCTGTGGAGAAAGAATGACATTCATCTTAAAAGCACTTTTAAACCTGCCTCAACCCCCCACCTCCCGACCTTGCCACCCCCCACCACCATTGTAATTCCTTCATATAATCTAAAGTCGCCAGATGGGAAAAGACGAAGAAGAAGAGTAAAAAGAAAAAAAAAAAGGGGGGGGGGGCTTTTCCAATGTCAAAGACAGGATGGCAGCAGATACATTTGCACACTGTTTTGGTCAGCAAATCAGAGCACTATTCTCTAGTCACTGATCTCTGTTCTTTAAATGTCTCCCGCAACGGTCAAGGTTCATATGTGAATGTTGGTTCAAATACTGTCATTCAAATACTTCAGATACTGTTTTGGGTGTGGTCTTGAAAGCACCTTCCCAAACACTTTCTGAGACAGCATATTTAATTTCAATTACTTGAGAACCATACCTATTCCAACACTTGAGCGAGAGAGAGTGAGAGAGAGAGAGAGAGAGAGAGAGAGAGAGGGGATCAAAACAAGTTAACCCTTGGCTAAACTGAAGCATGTTTATCAAGTTTATTTGTATAAAGTCTGTCGAGGTAATATAAAGGTCAATCCAATACCACAGGAAGTGCTTAAGGTACAGGGGTTTGACCAGATCACGTCAAAGAGACATATTTCGTGGCATAATCGTCAGCCTAAAATCACTTTATCTGATAGAAGATAAACGCACAATGCCCGTAAGATTAGTTACTAGTTCTGCCTAATTGGTAACATGGATGCATAGACACACACGCACGCGCACACACACATACATACACACACACACAAACACACACACACACTCAGTATTGGTTTCCCGAGAGCTTTTCAGGTCTTTTTACCCTGGCGACAATTGATGACATATTCAATGGATGAAAGTATTTGAGCACAGCGTGTGAGAACCATTCAAAGACTCACAGACCCTCGAAGAATTTTAGTTGGATACAATGAGTAGCATTTTTTTTCATTGCCACTGTACCATGTTATGCTTGATAACTTAGATGCCAGAGAAGACAAACACTACATATGTTTTACAGTCAAATCTGAAACTTCACAGAATGACATTTCATTTGCTCAGAAATTTTAAACAGAAGGCATTGAGCATGTCATCAGAGAATACTGTGTTTCTCCAACAAGCTAATTTTTCATACTTTAAAGAAAAAAAAAAAAAAAAAAAAAAATATATATATATATATATATATATATATATATATATAGTGTTTAGCAAATTGACTCCAGCAACTGTGGTGTGCTAAGCAATACAGCATTAAAGGACTAGTAAGGATTAATAAGATCAGTTTTAACTAGCAGTTAGGTGCCAATTAGCATCCCTGCTAGCCCTAGCATTTACACTTTAGATGCAGAGCACGACAGGTAAAACAAAACACAATTAAACTTCTGATGTATGCTGGAGGTATAGGAACACAGCTTTCACTGTCTGTGATCAGAGAGACAACCCCCCACCCCCACCATTTCTTCCTCATCTTTCGGGGAGTCTGACAGCATTGGGTGTGGGCTGGGATTAGCACTGGCATGTAGCGCTTACAGGCTAATAGTGAGTGAGTTTACACTTAGTTTAGTCATCAGAGCTTTGCCAACCTGGGGTTATGGCATTTCTATCTTACGTGCTCCTATTGTTGATACTAGTAAACCGCAAGGCAGTTTTTAAGCTAAGAATCGACAGCCCACTCAGTCAGTGACTATGCAAGACTGCAGCAAAGTGCTTCTCTACAGGTTTGTTTCTCTCTCTTTTCTTTTCTTTTCTTTTCTTTTCTTTTCTTTTCTTTTCTTTTCTTTCCTTTTTGCTCTCTAGTGTGTGAGTGTCTGTATGTCTGCTTGTGTGTGTGTGTGTGTGAGAGAGAGAGAGAGAGAGATAGAGAGAGAGAGGAAATATATAGAATAATTCTGACATATCAAACTCTAAATCCAGAAAATCCCCGAACAACAACCACTTCTGTGCCTTAATGGTGATACCACACACACTCCTCATTACTTACCATGACAAGACTATTCTGCTACTCCTTACTGTTCATGATTGCTCATGGCTATTCATCTTGGAATAATCTGTTGCCATGCCTCTTCACACAGCCACTAAACAGTAGCGTCCTGAGTGACTGCTGAATTAAAAACAAAATGATTTCATTTTAAATAACTCACCGAAAAGTCATCTGGAAGACCTGACCCAAGTTGACCTGTTGGGTTTTGTTGTTGTAGCCATGCAGCATCTCGCTGAAGAGCGTGTTGTTGAATCGGGTGTCCTGTCTTGGGCACTTGGGGCCCTCGCAGTTATCCGCCAGCAGGACGCAGGAGCGCCCGTCAGCAGCCAGCTTGTACTCCTGCACACAGCTGGAGAAGATGAAAAAAAAAAAGACCCAAAAAAACAAAACAAAACAAACAAACAAACAAACAAAAAAAAAACCAGATACACAAATGAGTGGTTGGATTGGCAGAGATGTGCAAACACTTATTTGGAAAAATAGTGCCTCAAAACAATCTGTAGCCTACAGGTGCCACAGACGGCATTACATATGCAGGGTAATATACCGTTTTAAATATCAAGTAACTTTACTGAGGTGAGCACTTCGGATGTCATTTGTGTATTAAAATCCATTTGTGGGGGCCAGCGTGAGCACTCAGCAAACCTCTTAATGATAAACCACCACTGGAGGTAATAACACGGCGCCATTTAAACCCACACAAATGGCCAAGGTACGGCGAACACTGTCATTAAATTATTATCAAGCGGCAGCTCCCCTCCCTGGCACAATGTTAAAGAGTGGATTTACATCTCTTAGCAGACTTCATCCAATTTACTCACTCTGAGCCGCAAATGAGATTACGAGACTCACACCGAGGGGGGACTCTATCCAAGGCAACATTTATAATACAACAGGTATTGTCTTCAAAACTGTCTAAAGCAATGGAAAGCATAAACTGTGTAGTCGTCTTTTGGTATGATTCAAAATGTGATCTACAGACATGATTTTAAGGACAAACCTTTTTTTTTTTTTTTTTAACAAAATCAAATCCATTTCATCACCGTAAAGTATAAAATGGTATTCAGAGGTATGAATCTATTTCATACACTGCAATGTAACTATATTTAATATGGAACTAATTTTCAAAATAGCATTAGCTATTGCCGTGATACCAGGATTTAGAAAACAGGCTGAGAGGCTGAGAGAGAGACATGGAGAGAAATCAATTCTGCTCGTGTGTTCACAGACCTGGGCCACAAAACTGTGAGTGGGGGGGTCAGAAAGAGGGTTGGGGGGAGTGTGAATAGACCAGAATATTTGAAGTTTACTCACCCACAGAACATGAGGACGTTGCTGGAGGTGGGGTCGTCCAGCAGGGGCACCAGCTGCTGGAGGCACAGTTGCTCACAGCCTCCGTTGAAGCCGTCCGTACAGTCGGTGCCCTTTGAGTAGTCATAGCAACCCGATCCATCCTTCATTGGTCTCAGTCCTTCAGGGCACTGTGTTTGTGTGAGAGAGAGAGGAATTTTGGAGGGGAGAAACAAGAAAAGACAGAGGACCATGGTTAATATCTGCATGCCAATCAGAGCCCTCTCCGTTACCAGGTAACCAGTCATGTGGACAAAAGACTATGAAGCCTGTGGAGGGAGAGAAACAGAGAGACTGAGCCATTTTGCTGCCTTGTGCCATTTTCTCTAACACAAAGGTGTCTCTGAAAGAGAAAAAGGGGAGAGAGCTGAGCTAATGGAATGAGGTTTCCAAAGCAACACAGAGATTTCTTACTATGAAGCCACTGAACACATTATATCTCATAACCTTACAGACCCCCTTTTAGGATCTTAGATTTCAGCCTATCACAGATTTCCTCAAGCCCATTGACTTTAAGGTCAAATTATTGTAAGGTCACAGTAGCTGCCCAAACAAAGACGAGATGCAGGCTCACTAATGATGAAGGTCACACGGCCTCACAATTTCCTCTCTTAGACCGCAGCATCTTTCAACAATCTCTTACAACCATTCTACCACAATATGTATGTCATTGCACTAATCAAAGTCCCATTAATGAAAACACTGAATTACATGTATATTATGAAATGAAATAAGCTAGCCCCAAACAGTTGTTGATAACTGGGTTGTAAAGTTCTAGGTTTATCATGTGCTGTGAAAGGAATATTGGGTTGTGAACACCTCGGTTGTAACGTGCCATTATGTTAGCGTGTTTGTATTTGGAGGCAGCTGTGCGATTTAAGCCGTTGCTTAATCAGTTGTGGACATCGTACCACTGAATCATGAAAATGTTATAGTTCAATGCTAGTCCCCTAAATACTTTTGAGAACTCAATCATCATGTTGGGTTTGTGAACTACTCCTAAAAGACTACCAAAGGTGGGTCACACCTCATTTATCCTTTGTCAGTGCTTCCGTTTTTGCACTCGTCTTGACGTCTTTAATCTCTGCTCGGGGGCTCCCGCTTGTATTATTTGAAGGAGCGGCCCATGAAAGAGTTCACCGTGGGTGTTAACAATGTCTGCTGATGCTCTGATATAGACTAAAGAAAGGGTGAGAGGAGTCAAGTGCAAACGCTTTCATAACAAGCCTACAGAATTCGCCAGGCCGCTTAAAAGCACCCCCAAATCGTCAAATCGTTTCCCATTCACAATTTGCTTTATCTCAAAGGCACGAAACCAGATTATGTATAGTGTATAAAAGAAAGATTTCTGTATCAATGGGAGTTTTATGACTAGATCTGCTTTCTCTATTAAAATTCTGTCAGCTGCGTTCTGCATGGAGAACTATTTTAATACAAACGTCAGCTGAAGGGTAAAAAGAGATAAATAAAAAAAAAAAAAAAAAGAAAGAAAGAAAAAAAAAGGTTAGATAAGGGCAACATGGCTTTGGGCACAAGGCACACATATTATGTAATATGAACAAGTATTGTCCCATTACATAAAAGTATAAAGTAACAAATTGGAAAATTTAAATGTTAATCTTAACATGTCCAGTTTTCTGACGTTGTAGAGTCCTTGTTCTGAGATTGCATTAAAATATATAGTCTAAGATTATACTAGATTAAAACATTGCCAAACTGCTTGGAGTACACATTGAGATATGATTTTTTTTTTTTATGCCAAGAAAACAGGATTATATTACTTAATCAACAGAGCCTCTCATTTTAGACCTCATCTTCAACTCTTATAAAAATCTAGGACAACACACGACAACAAAAGCAAATCAGGTTTGTGTTTAAAGTCTTAAAGCAACTGAACAAGGATTTCCAGCCTCTGGATTTTGATTGGTTCTTGTCCCTGTGTACCTAAAATACCAATAATGTTATGACATTTTGATGTGATTTGTGTGGAGAGAAGAAAAAGAAGAAAAATGAAGCCTGACTGGAGTATAATATAAAATCGCAGCAGAGGACCTGTCATTTTGGATATGATGGAGAATAGCAGAGAAGTGCGGCCCTTTGAGAAGGTCAGGTCCAGTGAGGCAAATGTTGTGGTTGTCATACGTCAGCCAGAGGTTCATTCTAGAGTCCTGTAACAATGTTGAGTGTGTTTCATGTCCAGGGTAGAGCTCAGCGTATTACTTCAAAACAGAACCATGCCTGGGACATTCCCTTACAGTTTAGCATTTGACTGGCAAGACAAAACCTCTTCACAGCTGACTCTAGCTACCTCCTTTTTTTCCACCTTGATTTTCCTTTTTTCAGATTTGTGATGAAGGAAGAAGTTGCAGATCACCAATGGGGGGCTGGGGGGGTGGGGGGGGTCAGGTTAAATTATTCTTCTAACATAATGTTCTGCTGTGATAAGATCATTATCAAGATCAAGCTGAAATAACTTGCTCCCGTTGAAGGGGCAAATCGGGACACAGCCAATATCCAAGACACATGGAAGATACTGCCTGTCCACCTATTCATACCACATACTGTGGAGAATGTAGAACATATCTGATGACAGCATTTAGCAAGTCTTTAAGAATCTTTTACGATGCAAACAGTGCAGTACAGTGACGATTAAGTTATGAAAGCTGGTAACCATATAATCAAACTATTCTGTAATGTAGATAAGCTACTACTTATTTCTTCACAGCAACCTGAACAAAACCTCTGCGATTTTATTGAAATAATGTAGAGCAAACAGCAAAAAGACAGAGAGACAGGCACACCCCAGGCTGGGGCAAGACTTTTTTGGTGTGGTGGTAAGAGCAGTAAATGAGCGTTTGTTTATAGGGGGGTGTGCTTCTTTCTAGCTGTTTTCAGTGTGATGCGTCAAGTCATGCACCCCCCCCCCCCCCCCCCCCCCCCCCCCCCCCCCCTCCACCACTGACGCCATGTGCTGTGAATCACTGCTACCCTATTGATTTTACCTGCTCCGCTCCCCTGTACCCTGCGGCAGTGCCTAGAGTCAAGGACACAGCCCCAGCGCGCTGGAGACAGGTCAGAGAATGGATGAGGGGAGAGGATGCAAACCCTTCTAACTGCATTGCCTTCTCCACAGCATTGACTGTAAGACCTTTAGCATTGATGCTACTTGTGTGCAGCAAGTCTGCTGAGGTTTGTGTTAAAGAGAGGGCTAAGACAACAAATAAAACATGTCAATGCAATTACAGACTTCTACCCTAAAGGGTAAGTGCGAACGCCCAACTCGTATCCATTAAAGAGGAGCAGGAGTGATGTATGAGAGAAGAGGAGAGGAGAGGAGGCGCCAGGGAGAGAGAGAGAGGAGTAGAATGGAGCTGCAGAGTGAAAAAGGCCTCTAGGGCTCAATTGGAGCCATTTTGGCAGAGAGTGATTAGCTATTCCTAATTACCGCGGTTTTTAACGAGACATGGTGCAATTTACAGGCAGACTCTCTCTCTCTCTCTCTCTCTCTCTCTCTCTCTCTCTCTCTCTCTCTCCCTTTAATGACTGCTGTTCCCTGCGAGTAGCATATTAAAATGTTGTTTTGAATGACATCAACTGTCTAATAAAGCTATTCATGAGATGAAGTAATGTTTAGGATGGACTTATTGGCCCTCAGTGTCATCCATCAAGATGAGGTGTATTTGAAGAGAGCTGACGGGACCCTGTAAAGAGATGTGGATGAGCAGTTTTCTCAAATGTGCGGTTGACCTTGAAACAGCCGGAAACTTGACAGAGTGCCGAAGCTGCTCGTGAAACCAAAAGTTTCTTTCGACTCGCTGAAACTCCTCCGTCGGCTGGAGAAGAAGTCTCCCCCTGTCATTTAATGACATCATGAACATTGACTCGCAGACTTTCAGATTACCAGCGAGAGTTCTGCGGTCATCCGCTTTGATACGGACTATTGATAAATGTCTTGTTATGAAGTATTACAAGACTTCTCCTCTGGGACCCTCATGATATAGTAAAGACAGCAAAATCAATATGTCAGGAATGGGACGATCATTTAACACATTTTTTAGTGCTGATATTCTAGCAGAGAGGGGGACATGCGGCCCCTTTTAGTTTCTAGGTTACAAAACCCATCTGTGAAGAATGTTACTGCAGGGTGTATAGGAGACTAATTCATTTTCTTCTTATCCATCTTGCACTTCAAATATGATTCAAGAATTGGAGGGAATTTGGCCATGTCCTCTTATTTCTAGTTTTTTTTTTTACCTTTCTTTCCAACCCTGGGATACGGTACATCACAGTTCATTTTTTTTGTGTGTCCTTGTATTATAATAGTTATTGTTTTTTTTTTGTTTGTTTGTTTTTTATTTTTTTACTTTCTTTACAAAGGTATCCTCTAACTGTTTCCTCTTTATCACAGTCTGTACAAATGACTGGCTTGTTTCTTTTGCTGCCAGACTCAAAAAAAAAAAAATCCCCATAATACAATTTGAAAGTAATTAAAGCACACACAAAAAGATTAAAAGAGATAAATATTCCAGAGAGAGAGAGAGAGAGAGAGAGACAGAGAGAGAGAGAGCAAACAATGGTTCAAAAGAAACTGGCTTTGTTGCTCTCTCTCTCTCTCTCTCTCTCTCTCTCTCTCTCTCTCTCCCTCTCTCTCTGTTGCATCTTCTGTTCTCCCAGAAGATTGGAGATAATATCTCAAATTGTAGTTTAATAGCATGGCTCCCGCATTTATAAACCTATTAGTGTTAACTCAGAAATTTTAAAGTGCAACCTTTTGTAGACAGGCTCATATGACAAGACTGCACCAGGTGGGAATTTTAGACTGTGCGTGTATTTTTTTTTTTTTTTTCTCTGCGTATGTTAATAGTAATGCATGGTCAGCCTGTATCCAAGCAGAATAAAATTGCTTGAATATTTTTATCCCTAAACATAATGCTACCAAAATGTACATATAACAGAACAACAGGGCAAGACCTGTTTTCCGTAATCATCATGGATTACAAGATGGCTGTGCAACTGTACGACCTGAGATTAAAACATGACAGTGTTTTGTGTGTGTGTGTGTGTGTGTGTGTGACATTTTTAGAGGTCCAAAAATGATTTATTATGAAGACATGCTTGTTAAGTTTGTAAATGACCTCTGTAGTACAGTACAGAGAAAGTTTATTACAGTTGTAAATTTAATACAGTTTAATACAGTTTACTACAGTTGTAGCTTTACTAAAGTTTAATACAATTTCCTACAGCTGTAACTTCACTAAAGTTTAATACAGATTCCTACAGTTGTAACTTTTACTACAGTTGTCAGTACAAGTCATAACTTCTGTCCCGTCTCATTTGAGAGGCTGGATTACAGATTTTTGATATAAATGAGTAAATCTATCCCAGTTTGAATCATTGATTTGATCTTTTTTGTAAACTATTTAATGTATTCTTGCTTGTAATCATCATTACCCACATCCATAATCACAGTTATGATACTGGGTCTTGATTTTAATGGTAATTTATTTTTGTTGCTATATTCATGGTGTAACTGAACTCCATAATCTCAATTCTTAGCGTCTGTGTTGATGAAGATGGATAGAGAGAGCTGAGAGAAGAATAGAAGATTTGAGTTTAGATGCAGAAGATGGGGGTGTAAGGACCTTGAGTCTTCTCTTTTATTTTGCTAACATCTATAGTCTTTTTGTGTTTCTTTTTTTAATTACACTAGACAAGTATCAGCCTGTCAAATGTGAAGGTGAGTTTTTCTTTACATGTGTGGACAAAAGGAAGAGTGGCAGAGAGAAATAAAAAAAGAGCTACAGACATTTGTTGAGTTCTAAGATTGTGAACAATGACTTGTACGTAAACACATGGTCTCTACGCTGCTCTTCACAAACCTCAGAGATCACGAATCATACAAGACCTTGAGTCCTCAGAAAAGCTCTATCAGCATGGATGGAAATTACTCACAAGGCCAGGATGTGACATGAGGGAAAAAAAAAAACAAAACAAAACAAAAAAAACAAAAAAAACACACACACACAAAAAAAAAAAATATATATATATATATATATATATATATATATATATATATGTGTGTGTGTGTGTGTGTGTGTGTGTGTGTGTGTGTATATGTATATGTATATGTATGTATGTGTGTGTGTGTGCGTGTGTGTGTGTGTATATATATATATATATATATATATATATATATATATATATATATATATATATATATATATATATGAAACATGAAGTACTATAAGTGCTATTATAACATGATCACGTTACATTAAAAAAACTGCACATCTAGAGGTGTTAGGTGAGCTCCTTCTGTTTCATTTCTCTTTTTCACCCTCTCTCTTTTTTTTCTTTCTTTCTTTTTTTTTCTGCTCCCATCAAGATTCGGGTGCTCTCTGAGAAAAGCAAGTTGCCTTGTGAAGTTGAATGTTTTTACACTGGGGGAAAAAAAAAAAAAGTTTCCTTTCTGTAGTGCTCATGAAGTTTAACTTGGCCTTTCCTTAAATCTCCTTTTGTGGAGATTTCTAGCGAGGTCAGTACGCATTCAATGAGTACACATGAATCCATTCTCTGGAGGAGGGAAGGAGCAAAAAAAAGACTGCTTTGTGGGATCTACACCACAGGTGTACCACAGAGAACGAAATAATAGAAAAGACTTGAAGATTCGTGATAAGAACCTCCATGCATATGGACAAATTAGACAGGATGATATTTTCATTTACATACAGAGTTGAATGTGATAAGCCCAGAGTGTTGAAAGTATGTTACTTGAAAATTCAAATTTTACTGTGAAACATGGTATTGTCTGTTTGAAAAGAGGGGAATAACAGACTGAGTTTTGAATTCCTCATCTCACCAGACTAGCCAAGGGTTTTATTTCTATACTCAATCTTTGGTCATAAAACTTAGATTATCATGTTTTTAGAGGATTTAATCATTAACTTGAACAATTCTGATTCCAACTTTACAGTTGTCATTACGGTGGCCATAGTGATATATTAGAGCCAAATGCAAATTAGAGAACGTGTATTGGATTATGCCAGATTTATATTAGCCCTTATTACATCTGGTATCATCGTTTTTAATATGGTACAGTATGCTAGCTTTTAATTTTTATAATTTTTACATTTTGTTTCTCCAAATTTCTCATGAAAATTCTGGAAAGCATTATTGCTTATGATCTCTCCTGAGTTTCTCTTTCACATGACATTCAGGTTCAGTTCAGTAACTTCACTAATGTGTGTGAAAACATTTTATTTTGTCACATGACAAGCTCCTAGCATAGCCCGGAGAATGTTAACGTCATGAAATTACTTCCACAGTGGCACCTGTCTGTTTGTGACCATGACCAAGAAGAGAGAGTGAAAGCGACCTTTGGTGACACCTCACCATGGTCACTCTTTTCGACACACTTTCCTATGGTAATGCTGAAAAACACCCCATCCACATTTTTGATGTAATGTATATGCTTTTATATGTTTTTTTATGTTTTATCTGATTTACATACTGCATCATAAAGCACATCACAGCCATTGATATCTGGAAAGAGATCTATTCCTTCATTCATCTAACACTGCGAGTGTCGTATGTCAAGCATAGCATGATGTGTATACTTCTTGAAATGATCCCCATTACAAATATATATGTGTGTGTGTGTGTGTGTGTGTGTGTGTGTGTGTGTGTGTTGAATTTTTTGAAATAGAGAACGATAGAATAGAGGAAAAAGCCAAACTGATAATTATTTTCGGAATGCCTTTCAATGTAGCACATACCATTTCTGAGATCTGAGTTTTTCGTGCCTGTGTCTTCCTTAATAATGGGGTTACATTAGAGTTAGTGCTCCTGACCATCAGATTACTGGTGATTACCAGGCCACTGAATCTAGTAACCCTGGATTCACTCTATACTGTGAATATCTTTATTATTTCCAAAGTTTCTTCCTCCTATTTGCCTCATTTTAAGGAGTTTTTCCTTTCCACTTGCACTTGCTCAGTGGGGCTTTAGGTATTGATCTCTGTAAAGCTGCTTTCAGACAATTTTTAATTGTAAAAAGCACCATACAAATAAGTTTGAAGTGAACTGAATTATGTATGGCATATAATAGTCTTATAAAAGAACAGCATGATGTGACCATAAAATCAGTCCATAGTTTGAACAAACACAACCTGGTATTGGACATCTGAGAACCTTGAAACTTGTGCCTATAATTTACCATTTTTCTGTGTTTCCAAGGGCCTTTTTTCTAATGGTGGAACTGCTAAGTAACTGCACCAAGAGACAAACACTGTTCTTTCCTTCTTTTATGCATGTCCTCATTTGGCCTGCTCTCATCATGTTTTTATGGATACAGACCCTCAGAATGACATCAGTGCAATATTAATGTCAAACAGGGACCTAAAATGCCTCTTCAGAGATGCTCAGACAGGGAGTCTACTGATATTGTCAATGGAAAATAATATTGTTCATATAGCTACTGCAGCATGTTTTGCGCTTTATGTTGAATTGATCTATTGTCTATCTAAAGCACATGTTTGCATTTTTTAATTAGCTTTACAGTTTGCAAGGGGAAAAACCCTCTGAAACCTCTACAAGTCAAATGTACTCAAAGCCCCGATTATTAACTTATTTACATTAGCATTTGCATGACTTACGATAATGAGTCAAAGAATGAATCGATGAAAAAATGACACCTTTTGTAAAAAAAAAGAAAAGAAAAAAAGAAAAAAACACGACACAGAAACCAAAGAGAAAAAAAAAAAAAAACTACAAAAAAATATTGACATTTTCTTCAGTAGTCACAGTAATTAATTATCTTGTGCCTTGTAGCACCAGTAAGCACAGAGAGTTTCAGGAAGAACTTCACTAAAGCACATTCTTCACTTCCTCAGAGTCAACTTCACAGTGTTTAAAGGTTAGTCTGGCCTTTACTGATGTCAAAACTCTCCCTCCCTCTCTCTCTCTCTCTCTCTCTCTCTCTCTCTCTCTCTCTCTCAATAGAAAGCTGGGAAGAAACAGTTCTTGATGCTACTGTTGTGTGGTGGTGTTTAAAATGTCATGGATTCCTCACAGGTAGAGCAATGAGGCCTATATAACTGGTTGTTTAAAAAAAAAAAAAACCCAGAGAAAGAAAAGCCATCAAGCTTCACATGCCGGTGAATACAACTGTGTTTCAATGTGCTGCATTTTATTCAGTATTTGTTACAGTAATTTATAATAAAAGAATATAGATGCAAGTTTATTATTACTACTCAAAAAGAAATGATCTAGGGCCTTGGTATGAATGAGCTTAAGGTTACAGAGTCTACCCCATCTCTTCTTTAAAAAGACAAGTCCTTCTGTTCAGTCACTCCCCTCTTGTCCTTTTCATCACACCTCACCTGACTTACCCTCCACCTTTTCCTCCCTTACCCTATTAAATTACCCTATCCTCACCACATTAATTCTCTGACTCATCCCCGTTTCTGTTTTGTCCAATTAGTCACGTCTCTTCTCTCTCCTCTCCTCTCCTCTAAACATACCTATCATCATCCAGGAAAATCTTCTCCACTCCTTTTCCTTCAATTTATCTGTCGTTTTCCTTTCTCAACTTTCTACATTTTGCCTCCCCCTCTCCACATGTCTTTTCCCAATTCCCCCTCTTTCATCTTTGCCCTCTCCTATTAATTTTCTCTTTCCCTCTATCACTCTCTCTTTTCCTGTTTTCGTATTCTGGAGGTTTGGGCCGTCCTCCTCCAGATAACAGCACAGGAAGGAGGTACTGCTTGTGTTTAACGGTTTGGTCACACCTGACTGAAACCCCCTATGAGAAATTTAAATTGATGGACACACCAGTCTACTTCATTTGCAATGCAAAAGAAAGCAAGGACGAATACATGCATGAAAATACAACACCATTTCTTCAAAGTAATGGCAACATTAGTATCCAGAGGAAAATTCCAAAGCAATAGATTTAATTCCTCCCATGTGGTATGTGCAATGTACAAGAGGAAAAGCAAAACAAGAACATAAAACAGGATGTTCCGATATCTGTAACCTTCAAACAGTTGAGATAAAAATGCCAGACAGCCTTGTGGCACATGCTATTCTTTGTCGAGTCCCATAATGTGCATGCACACACACACAGACACACACACACACACATACACACACACCCACACACAGCTGACAGTCTGTTCAGCAGGTTATATACTAAAGGCTTTTTTAGTTATTTATTCATTTTAAAAACCAAGTAATGCTCTGTTTATGAATTTGGAAACTACAAAGTTGATTTTAACCTCTTAGATGCAGCCTGCCAACAGCAGGTCCAGGGGAAAAAAAGGGAATTGAAAGAGACTGAGAAAAATCTTCCTCTTCTACTGTCTGAACAGAACAAAAATATTTTTAAATATTTCCTTGTAAATTCAGTGTTGTAGAGGGGCATAAGAAAGAAAGAAAGAAAGAAAGAAAGAAAGAAAGAAAGAAAGAAAGAAAATCTAATAAGACTGCCCACTGGCCAAGTGTGTGATCCTGTTGATTGACACAAGAAGAACAGAGACAATCTCATTAGTTCTTCCTCGTGTATATTTTGTTCTGTAGTCCTAGTGGAGAACTCTTCTGATAAACATTGCATCAGATACTCTGTTTTCAGCTGTTTTATCAGTCTTCTGGAGGGGTACTTAAAGACACTTTGCATGTTTAGTTGGAGTTGGAAAAGAAAAAAAAAAAAAATCAGCTTTTGCATCAGAGAAATGAAAATGCATGCTGTGTGATACAGATCAAAACGTCATTGTGTAAGGAAGTGTGCACTTACATATATGCATAAACCTTTACTCAACTACAGTTTACACATACACCTTAGTAACAAAATGTTCAGATCAATTTTCTTCTTCTTACTGACATAGATGCACACTGTGTTACAAGGACACATGTACAACTGAGGAAATCCCTGGAAAGCAGCAAAATAAATCAGCAGAAACTGCAAACGCCAAACAACAAAGGGGAAACAATTACATAAATAAAAGTAACCCATCCATTTGAAAGGATTTGCATAATTGGATTATTAATTTAGAACCCTAGATTTAAGATAAGGCTTGCCCTGTTGTGTAATGATGGGGACCTTTGTTGAATGTTGAATGGTCAGGTTGAGCTGGTGAATGCAATTGACCACAGGGCAAATGTCCCTCCAATGCCAACAGCTCAGAAAAGTCAGAGTGCAGCCACTTTGGAATTGAGGAGGAGGTAAATTAGCTTTCGGCATGTGGAGCAATAGAAAATGGGCTACACAAGCTTTTGGAACAAATTGAGTTGTTATTTCTTTTCTGTCAGCATGAATACTATCTTCTCTGCCTCTGAAAAGGCCAGGTTTGCTATTGATTTACAATTTTCACTCATAAAGCTAGTCATCTTTTAAGTAGAACAAACCAGAGGCATCCTAGGTCCCAGCCAGGAAACGTGAAAGAGTGACCTGCTTTACAACCACACAGTTTGAACACATCTGAAATTTAGCAGCAATAAGTCATTTCACCTCTTGAAATGCCACAAAAGATAGATAGATAGATAGATAGATAGATAGATAGATAGATAGATAGATAGATAGATAGATAGATAGATGGATGAAGGCTAGTGTGTACCTCTTACATGTGATGAAATTTGAGCATTCACTTTCTCTTTCTTATTGTTCCCATACTACCATGGTAATGAATCAGATCTGTCAGATCCGTAGATGTGCAGTTGACCAAACGTTTCAACTTATGTGCGAGAGACAAATGCAAACAAATGAACTTCAGCAAAGTTGCTGCACATAGCGTCAGTGGTGTTAGGTGAATAAAGGTCAACTGGTACAGATTTTTTTTTTTTTTTTTTTACTGTGTTGTGTCGAGGCACAGTTTGGTAGTACCGCAGGTGTGTGTGTGTGTGTGTGTGTGTATGTATGTGTGTATGTAGTTGATTTTGCTAACTTAGTTGATCGTGTTACTGAAAACACACTATTCTGTAAGGTTTGCCTTGTCAAACAAGAGCTAAAATCATTGCCCGCATTCATAAAACAAAACAAAACAAACAAACAAACAAACAAACATTTGCATAGAGATTTTTTACCTTCTTTTTTAAATAAAAGATATTGCTGTTATTGGTAAAACTAAATTATGGTAGTGTTTTTTGGTTAGGGTTAGAGTTTGGGTTAGATTCTTATTCTTTACTTTCATTATAATGGAAGCCAGTAGTGGGTCCCCACAATGTAGCAAACAAGATAAATGTGAATGTGTGGTGGGGTGATGATATAGATTAAAGTGTGTGTGTGTGTGTGTGTGTGTGTGTGTGATGCCAAAAGCGGCTGCTGGAGTAAGGAGTATTCAGTGTAGCTGCTAACTGAACAATTTCGTCCATTCCGGCATGGGAAGGAGAACTCTAGGCAAACTGCTGATCTCACAGATTCTCCAGATAACAAAAAGAAAAAAAAGGAAAAAAAAAAAAAGAGGACGTGAAGTCTTGAACAAAGCATCACTGCCATGGATGTCCATGCCAGTGGACGCTATCAGCGCTAGCACGTGTCAAAATGGAAGAGCAGAGAGAGCTTTGGTCGATAGGCATTTAATTCAACTTCCTCTCTTTCCTATCGTTCTCTTCATTTCTTATAATGGAACTTCAAAGCCATCTACTGTAAAGAGACCTCGGCATTCTCGATAATTATCTTCCAAGAGTAGGAGACAGGGCACAGACACGAGATATGCAATCTGCCCATTTCTGAAGAAGATTTATGAGCACTTTTAATTCCATTATTGATTTTAATTTGTATGGACCTGCTCCTCAGTGACCTTGTGCTACTGGTATTGCCAACATCTCTCTCTTTCTCTCACACACACACACACACACACACACACACACACACACACACACACACACACACACACATCAAAACTGTAATTTTTGTCTTTCTTTAATAAATACTTTTTTTTCTGGACATAAGAGATTTGGATGAGATACAGAAATTAATCCTGCTATTTTACATTTGAAGTAAAACCTCCAAATATTCAACAAGGAGTTTTGGTTTTGATTTAACTTCAAACATCCAATCCTTGTTTCAAACAAGAATTTCAATTCTTGCCTAAAACAATTCCATGATCATTTGATTGACTGGAAATAAAGTGGTAGATACTCATCAACAGGTTAAAAAAACTCATAATTCCTGGGGCTGCTAAAGACACATATTTTTTTAAAAATGTTTTTGTAATGATTTTGGATGCTTTAAATGGCTAAACCAGAAGAGCTACGACAGTCGACCAAATTTTCTAAACATGTCTGTGGACCAAAAAAAAAAAAAAAAAAAAAAAGAAAAACATAAAAAAAGCAAAAAACAAACAAACAAACAAAAAACCTCAAATGTCTGACAAGTTTACGGTAGTGAAAAGGAGAGAAAACAAACTCCCCCAACACATTTTAAACAACAAGGAAGGCCACTGTGAACCTAATTTGAAAGTGATCTGAAAACTAATACAACTATAATAAAAACTGTCACTTAAATGTGTAGAGATGGAAAACAAGCTTGTTAAAAGTGTAGACAATATCATTCTTCATTCCGTTCCCATTATATTATAACGAGATATTGTGGTCTTCACTGGTGATTATCATTCAGTAACATTCACATTCAACATACAGATTATTTAATTAATAACTGGAAATAAATACAATCACTTTGTTTGAGACATTTATATTTGTATACATTGGGAGTGTAATTTCATACAACACCTTGTCTTCTCTTCACAAGGCATTACGGGTCATTTCAATACTACTACTACTACTACTACTACTACTACTACTACTACTAAAAAAAAAAAAAAAAACTACTCACTACTCACGTATGCAAACACTCCATTAGCCACAAATACAGACAGTCCGCAAGCCAGAAATGCAGTTGTAAAAGGATTAACTGCAACTAAGGAATGGCAAGTGAGAGATTCTACTGATAGCACACACACACACACACACACACACAAAAAAAATCTTTTGTTTAAACGGTTTAGCGTGGCAGGATGATTAGCTAGAGGGCTTTAGCTTCACTTGAGCTTGAACTTTTCTCCTGTGGCAATATTTTTTAAAGCCTGACTCCTGATCACCTCAATCAGCTCCTCTCATAAAAGCAACTCAAATAGCGGGCTCACCCTCTGTCACCTTGTCGCCACACTTAAAGCGATGGGAGCTTAGTAAGAGAGATTGACTGTATACTTAAAAGGATTAAGAGTACACCTCTCAAACACCTAAAAAAAGAGAAAAAAAAAAAAACTACGGAGCTGATTGGTCCGACACGCAGCTCAATAATAGTAAAGTAACCCCCTTTTAAGGCCGTTTCAATGGATGACAGGATTACCAATGATAGCTGGGCTTCTCTGAGAAATGGTCCTGTCATATTGGAAAGGAAGGGGATGTGCCACTATGCCTTATTGACTGCTTGGCTTCAAAATCCATCAAAGATGACATTGAGTCAGACTTCACATCTCTCTCTCTCTCACACACACACACACACACACACTCACACACACACATAGTCTCTCTCTTTCTCCACTAGTCAAATGACCACTTTCCATTGACTGTTTGAACTCTGAGATAGCCCATATCATAATTCCATAAAAGATAAAACTATCCTTCATCTCACGTTTCAAGGTAAACAGCATTAAACACAAAGTCTTTGAACTAACTTTGAAAAGGGACAATGTTAAAACGGTCAGAGGTATTCTCTCCTCGGCTGCTTTGCTCTGGTTTGCTTTCACCATGTCTGTAGACTCTAGTCTCAGTATAGCAAAAAGAAAAAAAAGAGGGAAAAAAAGAAGAAGGGAGGTGAGGATGACGAAAAATAAAACATGTTCAACTTAAGACGAAAGTGGATTGGCTAGGGGGAAAATAGGGTCGTGTGAGGTCTCCAGCTTGATGCTTTGATGTTGTTTGTGTAATGATGACTCGATTACATCAGACTTTATCTGTTTATTTCTGCTTATCTCTGACACTTTATAATACCATATGATCTATTTATACTGAACCATGTGTCCTACCCAACAAGATTATATATAAACATTACAAATACTTTATGAAAAGGCATATTACAAAAAGTAGACCTGCATGAACTATTTACAATGGTTTGTTTTGATAAATATACAAGGCTTTGTCCTAATGGAAAAAGAAAAGACGTGGTACTTGTTTACTAGAGCAAAATCATTTTGGTTTTGAAGAATCTCTGTTCAGTTTTCTTGTATTATTACTGCTTTTACTGTGTTTCGTTATCATTGGGTGAGAGACAAATTGGAGCATACCAATAAAGAGATAATGGAGTGTTAGGACAAAATGATTGGTTCAAACTTGGGAACACAATGGAGTCGTGGATGGTAAAAAAAAAAAAAAAAGACTTGAATTTTTACTTTTGAAAGTTGCCATGGAGACCATCCATGATAAGTGTGGCTTATTTAAACACCATCCACTGAGTAAATCTTCCCTCCTTTCCTCTCAGCTATAGATTTTACTCACTGCCCCCCCCCCCCCCCCCCCCCCCCACAGTCCACAAGAACAATGCATTACAGTCCCAGAAGAGGGCAAATTGTGCTCAATCAGATTACTGTACATTACAAATATAGTAACACTGTATGTAAGAGCTAGTACAGCTGAAAGAGCTTATAAAATATGACCCTACATTTGTGCCCTTAACCACGAGCAGTAGGGAAAAACAAACAAAAAAACAAACATTAACTGTACATCAATAGGTAGTATGCTGTCAAAGACTGGGGAATGAACATGATAGCAGACTCATTCAATTTTAGCTATGGGTCCATGGAAAATGCCAGGTGCACATTTATAGTTGTGCAACATACATTTAGTGTAGGCTAGTGTAGGTGTATAAAGGTGTGATAACAGGGAAAGCATTTGGTAGTGTAGTCACATAGTTGTGAGGAAAGATTTAATTTATGCACAGCTAGGAGAGAACAAATTTTAGAAAGCATGAACCGGAGCCTAGTTACTGTTCCACAGTGTAAATTAAATCAAAGAACAAAGGAAAGAAAACAAAGGAGAAAGAAAAGAAAACCAACAAAGTAACAAGAAGAAGATTGAATAGAGTTTGATGGAAAAGTTTATACTAAGGGGGAAAGTGGCCTTATTGACAAAGCAAACCAGACTTGAAAGTCTCATCTGAACAGGCGACTGTTCTGATTGGGATAGGGGAAGTGGATACTGCTAGATTGGTGTTTGTCTTTTATCCAAACAGCAGAAAAGTCAGTCAAATTACGGAAGCATCCAGCCCCCTTTATGACCGGGCCATCCATCAATGGGATGGCTTGAAAGACCATCTATTTAATTGGTTTACAACCGAAACGTTTTCCCTCCGTTCCGACTCCCCTCCCTCTTCTAAACCAGCCAAAAGGACTGATCCTTAACGGTTCCACCAACTAGCTTCAAATTATATCAAACAGAAGAATCATATCTCTGTGGACATCTGAATTTGTCTGGAGGTGAACCCTTTCAACCAGAGGTAATGTGGTAAACACTACCTTTCAGATAATAGCAGCAGGTGTGGATATTTGCCTTACAAAAGAAAAAAAAAAAAATGTGACAACTTTCCGATGTCTTACACAGAGCAACACAGATATTTTCCACCAAGTGATGAAACAAAACAATCAACACAAGGACAACTGTCGAAATGACCAATTAGCAAAACAATCCAGTTAACCAACAACCTGTAATATTTCCTGTGTAACATTTCCCACACAGGTTTTGTCAGTTTGGTAACCATAAGAAATACCACTCAACAATATATGACTTCACTATGTCATCCTTTTGACACCAAGTCACCGTATGACAGTAGAGATATGTTCATTGGTTATTAATTGAAAACTCACCATACAGCCCGTTGAGTCAATCCTTCGATCGGAGACGCATTTGAAGTTTTTCCTGCAGCCGCCGTTGTCCTTGGAGCAGTCTCGGACTGGGCCGAACGAGGCCAACAGGTCATCCACTGTCTCAAAGTGTGTGGACATGAGAGCTTCCTCCCTATGTTTCATACAGAGCACAGAGCTGAATTAACATCAACCCAATGTCTTACCACAGGATAGTACATTTCTGCATAGTCTTTGACACTTACTGCTTCTCATCAATAATTATAATAAAAAAAACTACATCAGAAAACTGAAAAAGTGATTATTATTTCAGACTCAAACTGGATTATATTTATCTATGCGGAATTCTCTCTCTCTCTCTCTCTCTCTCTCTCTCTCTCTCTCTCTCTCTCTCTCTGTCTGTCTATCTATATATCTATATCTATCTATCTATCTATCTATCTATCTATCTATCTATCTATCTATATAGATACAGATATAGATATAGATAGATAGATAGATAGATAGATAGATAGATAGATAGATAGATACAAGAACAATGCATTACAGTCCCAGAAGAGGGCAAATTGTGCTCAATCAGATTACTGTACATTACAAATATAGTAACACTGTATGTAAGAGCTAGTACAGCTGAAAGAGCTAATAAAATATGACCCTACATACAGTGTACAGACAGATAGATATCACATATTTACATGATCATCGTAGCTATGTTTTGCTGACATGTTGAAGGTTTCTCAATGTAATGTTTGGGAGGAACCACAGATTCTCTTGCTTAGACTAAACACAAGTCAAGTAAGAATGCTGACTAAAGTTTGGTCAGTATATTGCCTTTGTTTATATGCAGCTACTGAATATTAGAAGGCAATAAGAATTTGTATTCTGCAACATTTAGAGAAGATCATTGTTTCAAACCCTTCTTCTATCCAACCATCCAACTATTTTCAGTACAAAACGCAGTTTGTCAAAAGACATTTTTTTGCTCAGCATGCTGAGTGATGCAAGAGAACATGCACAGAATTTTTTTTTCATGACTAATATCTTTATATTTAACATATTACAAATGCACCCCCACCTCTTAAAATAGGATAGAAATTGCATTTGGATCAAGTTTGATCAGATTACTTTATTCCGATTTGGATGTTTATGTGAAGGATTGTTATTCCAGTCAAGCCATTAGGCGGGTGAGTAACGGATTATTGGGCTGGATGTAAATGGAGCCGTTGACTGGACCACAGACAGCAGTATGGTTCTGGTGTCTGAACCTCACTGCTGTGATCATATAACCCAACACTATTTTTCACCTGTCATTTCAGATCACGAGATGAATTTTGATTCATCATCAATGCCAATAATGAGTGTGAGAATGGACTGCTATTTCTGTCAGTGTGTCAGTGAGTCCGTCTGGAGTCTGGCTTTTTGAAACAGATGTACTGTTCCTGAGAAGAATTCCTTAGCTGACTGATAGCATGCAATGAAAGCCTAGAATGAAGAGATGACCTTTCTCTTTAATTTTTATTCTTTTGTGTATGTGTGTGTGTGTGTGTGTGTGTGTGTGTGTGTACAGGTACATTGTGAGAATCACACACACTTAAGTCTCTTTCTTTCTTTCTTTCTTTCTTTCTTTCTTTCTTTCTTTCTTTCTTTCTTTCTTCCTTTCTTCCTTCCTTCTATCCATTTATTTCCTGCTGCACCCTCTTGAGAACTCTGAGAAATTATCCTCAGTCTCTCTGTCGTCTCTCCCATCACGTGTCAGCCGCACACATACACACACACACCCACACACACACCCACACACACACCCACACACACACACACACACACATACTTCCTTTGACATATGTGAAACCAAATGGCTCCGTATTTTAAAAGCACAAGCCACAATAGAAAGTACTGCAGTGAATCCCCACCTGCAACTAAACAAGGATGTGACCAGCAAAGAACAGCGAGAGTGACCCCGGGTGACACACCTGCTGAAACCCTATTGGTTTCCCCAGTACACCTCAGCCACGTGCGACACAGTTGGGTTTTGAACCGCGACTTGCAGATTTAGGGTGCACCTGTGTGCAGCCGACTTCTCTCTGCATCTCTCTGACTAGCAACCATGCAGAAAGGACACGTCTTGGTCTCTTTTATATATTTCCCTAAGGTTTGTGCACACTGTTATAGATTTCAAATGCAAATTAAATACGGTAAAGTATATGTGGCAGCGGTTAGCGGGAACATTTACTTAAGCGAGTAACTGTTGGTCTCTTATTAGGACGTAACAAAATGAATGATATGAGCAAAGGGACTCACTGAGCGTGCTTGCATGCACTGCAACGGCTTTGGCCAACCTTATCAGACGTAGCTTAAACAACCTCCCTCTTTTCGATTAGCGAGAGGACACACCGCGCCTTGAGCTAACAATAGGAGGTCAGGTTCAGCAGCTGTCATACAATGGGAATCGGATCAGGATAAAGGTTGGAAAAGCTGTTGTTTTGGAGATAACGTAATTGGAATGGTTTCTGGAGGAACCGGATACGGGGACGAAGCCCGGTCCGATTTAACACCCCCTCGGCTTGGTTAAGGCAATTTTAGGCCTCATTGCTTTCACCTGACCGCTCGTTTCCTGTTTACGGCGCTATGTCAAGGGGCCGGCCAGCATGCCGCAGTCTTAATCAGGGAGCTTAATTAGAGGTAATCAGAAAGAATTGAATGGCCAACTGATGTGTGAAAAAGCCTCTGAGGCAAGATGATTAGCCACCAATTGATCTGGTGGCGGATAAATTCAGGAAAAGTGGCTTTTCAATTACACCTAGAAAACACTGATCCTATGGAAGT
This sequence comes from Chanos chanos, assembly GCF_902362185.1. Lineage (NCBI taxonomy): Eukaryota > Metazoa > Chordata > Actinopteri > Gonorynchiformes > Chanidae > Chanos > Chanos chanos. Next base: position 21,593,816 of record NC_044503.1, read on the forward strand.
ATAGTCACAGAACACACTTACAGTCGTGTACTGACAATGTCTATTATTACAGTGGTTGTGATGTGTAGTAATAATGTGGTTTTCTATTAATCTTGGGTGCAATATTTGCCACAGCTCTTGTGAAACAGCCGTTGGGGGGGGGGGGGGGGGGGGGGGAGGGGCAGGCAGCTGAGAGGTCTCCAGTGTCTGAGGCTTTACAATATGCTGGTTAGAGATACTGATGCTTAATGTGAATGGCCAAAGACATAGGGGACAGGCTTAGAAGCTCTACCCACAATGACTGCTCTTGAGGTATCACCTTGCCGCATGACAGGACAGCAAACACCAAGTGATGGAGATAGAAGAGAGAGGGGAGGTCTGGAAAAAAAAAAAGTATTACATGGTGGAGGTAGGAAAAGACAAGAAAGAAAACAAGAAGGAGTTGGGTACTCCTAGAAACAAGTGCACCTTGTTTGTGACTGAAACATCTGTTTAAAGCAGTAGCGGTTCTAGCTTGCATGGCACCCTGGGCACAGTATTACGAATGAATTGTGGTTTGTTTGGTAGCATTTCATACTGTGACTGTTTCTACTAATTGCATTAATACTTTACAAAGTCAGAGGTGCGCTATTTGATAGAGTCCTTCTGCTCCCCCTACCTCAGGCTTTCAGTGGGGAGACCTGAGGCCAACAGAACCCCGCCCCCTTCCCCATCTCGTACTTCTAAGTGGGAGACCTTCCCAGGCAGTAGCCTACCTAGTTCACAAACTAGAATCAGGGCGCCCACTCCAACAAGGTTAACTGACCCACGCGGTGACACGATATCATTGATGTGACATGCAGATGAGCGATAGAAAAACGATCATGCAAATGTCACACTTCTGAATTTTTTTTTGTGGGGGCGACCCATGCCTCACCCGGCAAGATGCCGCCCTGGGCGGTTGCGCATGTTGCCCATACCTAGATCTGCCACTGGTTTAAAGCGGGAAATAAGTGTGATGTCTAATTGAGAGAGTGAAGAGATATCACTGAGAAGAGAGAAGCGAGTGAGTATCTTGTTCTCAAGGTGGCGCTCCAATGGTAGGTGTGACTGCATGCGTGTACCTGTGCAAACCTGTCTGTATATATAAAGAGATGAGAGGAACATGTTCTTCTACCAATGTATCTCTTTGTGTGGCATAGCCCTCTCTCCTCCCTGGCTCAGAGGAGCTGGTTGGAGACTTAGGCAGGTGTGAAAATTACCACACTGTGACGACCAAGCTTTGGGTCCTAGCCCACCCTGTCCCCTCATTTTGATTGGACATGATTTCCCACAGCAAAAGGGTTCTGGCTGTGCATTCAGGGCTGCCTGATCACATTAGCTCTCAGTCTGACGGCTTTGGCCGTACAGGTGCAGTGGTGACTGCTTGGACAGAAAAATTAACAAGTCGTTAGATATGTAATGACGTGTAATTAAGCCATGTTTGATCTGGGTTCAGTCTGCCATAGACTGCAGGGAGCTCCATGTGGGCTACTTCCTGGCAGTAGGGTATAAAATCTCTGAGTGTACAGACACACACACACACACACACACACACACACACACCTCACAAAAGCAGCTTGACAAGGCGTTTAATAATCGACACAGCCAATACAGGCATTGGCTGAGTAATCTTATGAGGCCAGCTTGGAAAGAGCTCATCTTCAAAAAGCCTGAAAAACCAAAAACAGTACGGCAGGGTTGGGCTACCACAGCCTTGTTTTCACTTATCTGCTTGTTTAGACTTTTTGGGACAAGCAGGAGCTGGAGAGAGTGGGATATAAGCTCATTTGAAGCTTTTTTTTAAGCTTTTTGCTCTTGGCTCTGGTCTTACAATTAACGTTTAAAAAGTTCAACTGTCCTCAGAATACAGTCTAATGAGGCCAGTACGGCTGGAGGTGCTAATATGGTCAGGCTCCATATAATATCTAGGAAACAGTTCAGACGAATGTCACTGTGTGTGTGTATGTGTGTGTGTGTGTGTGTGTGTGTGTGTGTGATGCTGGGGAAGACATGATAGTTTTCGATGTTGGCTGTTTAGATATTATAAATGATTGACACAGAATGATACTATGTCCTCTTACGATCATTGTAGCAGGGATGGGGAAAGTTGGAGGAGCTGTGGTTGGGGGAGTTCAAAGAGGAAGATTGCCAAATAGGCTGATGTATTTTCAGACAGATTTACTGTTCTCTGGCCAATGCTGCTCTCCAGAAGGTCTGTTTGGAACCATCTAGAGAAATGCTGGCCAATGGGGCCCTGATGAGGCAGCAGAGCGGGCCAGTGTCCTGTTTAGTGGATAATAAAGATTAGAACTGAAGACAATGGCCCAGTTAGCTGAACCCCTTGTCTCCCAGAGTAGCAGGAAGGAAGTAAGACTGGGTAATGGAGTTCCACAATAAGCTGTTCAAGATAAGAATGTTTTTAATGTATTTCCACAGCACCTCATCTACACTTCTGCTCAGTCAGCAGATACCGTTATCTAGAGCAATTTACAATTACTATCTACCTAAGATACCCACATACAGATGTTAAATTTAATGTCTTGCTCCCATACACTGCAGCAATGAACTGTCATACTTAGGGTTTGAAATCACAACCCTTTGTTCAGAAGGCTAGTTCCCTTACCCCTACACTACTACATACAAAGTCATTGTACCCTGTTCCACACAATATGGCAATATTAATATGTACAGTATCTGTATAGTGGTCATAAAGTTACCATGGTAATACACTGTCAATGTGGTCATACAGTAACCATGGTAACACACTTCCATAGCGTTTGAATAGTTCCCATGCGGTCACATACCATGACATATCGGAGCATGCAGATGCTTTTGTATGTTCCTAACTCTCTAACACTGAATTGATTTATAACATCGCCTCAACATGTTGGTTTGAAAACCTACAGTTTAGTTGTCATGGCCAATTTTTAGCCAACTGTCATGGCCAACCATTTAAATAAACATGAACTTGAACTTGAACTTGTTTACATAGAGCAGTGGGAGGAGCTTCAAAGAGGAGATCATTCTCTGTGTGATGCTTAACAGATCTGTAGGTGCATCCTGCTTGTGGTAGCAGTTTACGTGCTGTTCAAAAATGTCTCGATTTTTCTCTAAGTTCTTGTATTGTTTCCAAATAGACAGAATTTAAGTTAAGAGTAAGTTACAGTTTCTTGCCAGACCTAAAGAAAAAAAGAAAGAAAGAAAAAAAAAATCTGAATCTTAAACTTCCTTTAAACTAAGATTTTCATAAGAATCAGTGCCATAGATTTAATCTCTTGGAAGGAAATGATATGAGATTTTAAAGGAAACAGATATGAAAGTGACTGGAGTCTGAACATATCCAGGATACCCATGTTCACTGTTTGAATCCAGGCCTAAAACGGGTTTATTATTTTTGCCTTGAGTTCAAAAGGATTTGATCATTCTGATGATTCATTGATTCATCACGCTGAGGCATTTCATTATCTACTTGGTGTTGACACTTTTTAATCACTCTACTTTGATCTCGCAGTTTTCCACTTCTAATGACGGCTTAATTGAATTTTGCTCTGACAGCTGGTGTTAAGTAAAACAAAGCACACACACACACACACACACACACACACTCGTGCACACACACACACACACACACACACACAAACCTACTCACTGCAACGCACACACACACACACTCACAGACACCTAATAACTGTAACGCGTGGGCACACACACACACACACACACACACACACACACACACACACACACACACATACACACACATACACACACACACACACACACACACACACCTAATAACTGTAACACACACACACACACCCACACTCATACATTAGAAGCACAGAAATAATGGATTTTTTGATCCTGAGAGAAATATAGGCATTAGATATATGGGTTGAAGAGCAAAAGATGGATGACTTTGAGTGCTTGGCACTTACAGAGAGAAGAAAACCCATCAGAGTGATGTTGTCATTAACACCACTGCTGAAACATCAACGTCTGCTGTTACGTGATGGTCACTGTGTGAGGGCGCATCTTGGAACAAATTTGACCGTGGCGGGCACAGGGTTCAAAGGTCATGTCAATTCAGTGACCTCACTAATACTCAGACTTCCTCAACCTCACATAAGTGGCATTTCCAGGGCTGCAGATCAGCCTTATGTGGAGCCAAACAACACCATTAGCGTCAGGTAGGAGGCCAGCTGGGATTTATGGTGACATTCTAATTTAGTCTTTAACAAATGCTTGAAGACTGATGGGCCCTCTGTCCTTAAGTAAAAAACACTGGCACCTGTGTTGAGAACTGGTTCCAGAATGTTGCGTATCTGTCGATACTGAGCTAAAGGAAGTAAAAAGTAAAAGTCTGTTGCTGTTCCAAAATATATACATGGTCTCTTCTGTTAACATTGTCCACTAATTAAGCAAACCTTTTTGATCAGGAGCTCTGTTATTTCTCAAAAGAATGAATGAATCATGAATGACTACAGAAAATTTGACTGACCGTTCATTGTGTGTTTCACAGTCTTTCTGTTTGGACATTTGACCAACTATGTATATAATAAGGGCCCAAATCCTCATTTTCTTCCTGCTCTTCACTGCACCAGTTTTAATGTACTCACACACACACACACACACACACACAAACACACATCCCCACACATTTGTTCTCTCTTATAAAATACAGCATCAGCACACATGACTCAGCGAGTCAGAGAGGATAATTATTATGGGAGTTGAGAAGTGAACCCACACAATGATAATCATCGTTTCTTTTCACATTATTTGTTTGTTTTGTTGCATTCGCTGATCTTCCGTCCTCGACCTCTCACACGTTAAATCACCACTTGCCGAAGCCTCTTGTCAGTGGAGAATAATTGGAGTGGCACTACTGTTTGGCCCCTCCCCCACCCACTTGTGACCCGGCCGTACTCCTGTTCTGTTCCTGTCATCGCGTTGCTATTCATTCATTGATACTGCCTGTATTAGACATGTAGGCTACAGTGAGCCATAAGCCTTCCACTGGTGTCATGGTGACAAGGGAAGAGGAAGAATTAAAACACAATGAAGAATGGCAAACGGTCTAGTATATGGCACCTGATGAGGCAAGCTGAGTTACATTATCAGCTGTTTTAGTAACATGATTAAAAGAGCTAAAGAAGAAGAAGAAGAAGAAGAAGAAGAAGAAGAAGAAGAAGAAGAAGAGGAAATAGAGAGAGAAAGAGAGGGAGAGAGAAAGAGAGGTGGGTGTAGGAACCCAGAGGGAGCTAAAGAGGTACAGAAACAGTTTATAATTTAGCACATTAGCCCTGGAAGTGGTTATATGACACTTCCTATATATATAACAAGTAATGCTTAATCTTTTTTTGAGCTGCTCTAATTCTGCATATTTCAAGGTGACAGAAGTCTGAAGAAGAAGTTCATAGCTATTTGTATTACTTATATATTTATAGCTTCTTATAGAGATATTTATGTACATGGCGACAGCTTTAATGCAAAGCGATTTCACTTAATTCCATCACATATTGTGGGACCTGTCTGGGAGTGGAAACAAATGCAGGAATCTCACTGATATTAAAATTCACTGTGACCCCAAAAGGGGGCCTAGCTGCCACTCCATAAAGCTATGTGTTTCTGTTCTGTGTGTGTCAGAGAGAAAATCACACGCGTAATATAATAGTGCTTAGTATACCACGATGTCATTTTGACCTTAACAGTCTTGATTCACAGCTAAATAAATAAATAAATAGGTAAATAAATGAAAAACATAACATCATCTAAAATGTGCAGTTATTATGAGATGACTCTCTGAATTCTTTCCCCCTTTTTAATGCTCTGTCTTTTTTTTTTTTTTTTCCCACATTATAAAGCACTCAGGTCTGCAGAATCGTTTCTGCTGAAGCCATCTATGCTTCCAATGCTTTTAACACTGAAGATATGCAATCAAGTGTTTTCTGCTCTAGTTTGGTTTGAACATGTTCTGGCTACAAGTCGGTCAAAAGAAAAAGAAAAAAAAAATGCTGAGAGGAAGAAAGGAAATATAAGAAAGAACTAATAGGCAGGTGAACTCTGAAGCAGAAGTACAATTTTCTTTCTTTCTTTCTTTCTTTCTTTCTTTCTTTCTTTCTTTCTTTCTTTCTTTCTTTCTTTCTCTTTCTTAAATCTAAAAGGTGTTACCAGACGTTTATTACTTGAATATGGATGCTCTCTAGATGCTTATCTTAGGGAGCACCTTGCGACAACGCCAAGTTTTCATAGATCATCTTCATTGTAACTGTCATTTCTCCATAATCCTCAGACTCTTGATGAATTTTTCAACACCGATTTTTCAAACTGATCTCTATTTCCATGGCAACGGTGCAGGGCAAGCAGTGAAATCTCAGTTTGTAATCGGGAATGGTAATTCACCTTCAGTCTCAGTGGGTGATTTTTTTTTTCCTTCCTGAATGGCAGTGAAACATGTTTTGAAGATATATGTGAAATAGATTCTGACATTTGCAGAGATACGGTATCTGTTGAAGAGAAAGCATAGAAGGCATTGCTATTTCATTCTACACGTCATTCTGTCTCTTAGCCTCTTGGGGGCCTAAACCCACAGTATACCTATATCTAATAGCAGATCTACAAATTATACACACACACACACACACACACACACACACACACATATGCTTGCATGTATGTAAGTACTTTTCCTGATCAGATATGTATCTGTTGCAGTAGATGTGAGTGTATTTCTGATATGAATCTGTGATCATGCATGATACCACATGTGCCTCTGCTCTGTGCTCTAATCTATATCCATATCTATATCTATATCCATATCAATATCTATCTATCTATCTATCTATTTATCTATCTATCTATCTATCTATCTAATATATATTTATATATATCTAATATGTGTATATATATATATATATATATATATATATATATATATATACTGCTAGCCTCTTAAAGGGTAGACAAATCTGGTGAAAAAAAAAAAAAAAACAATTGCACTGTAATGTTTTTAATTTTTTATAGTTGTTTTTTTTTTTTTTCTGCTTTAGTGTAATAGTGTAAGACTAATTGCAGTCACATCCCCAGATCCTGTGGAGCTTAACCATGTGTAACCACTCACGGCCACACAGCATCAGCCCCAGATGCACCAGTCCTGTTCTGCACTTCCCCAATAGGGGAAGGCTTACACAACCTGGGGTCGAGGTTTCTTCTTCCTGCATCCCCCCCCCCCCCCCCCCCCTTTCTTTTTTTCAGAAAAAGCACCAGTGGGAGAGAAGCAGGCCTGGAGCTCAATGTGACTTGATGGAGGAAAAAAAAATAAACAGTAAAGAAAGAAAGAAAGAAAGCAGAAAAAAAACCCTAGAACAAGAAGCTGCGGGTGGTTTTGATCCATGCGGTGAGGATGCAAACCGAAGAACACAAAACTGCAAAACGGCTCTGGTCAGGCCAGAGAAAAAAAAAAAAAAAAAAGAGAAAAAAAGTTTTATTTATTTTGTGGTTATATATTTATTTATTTTCTCAGACACAAACACAAGGCTGGCTGGCATTATGAAGCAGTTGGCAGTCTGGTTTGTTTGTGTTGGGTTTTCTTTGTCATTTATTTTGGAGGGGGGTCATCACTTGGTCTATTAAGGACTTTTTGAGAAACGTGATTGCCAGCCGGGAATTTTCACACAGAGTCTGACTGGGCACATTTACCTCATCTTATGCTACGGTTTGATCTTATTATTCCAGTTGGGTCTGAGAGAGAGAAAAAAAAGAAAGAAAAAAGAAAAGGAAGGAAAAGAAAAGGAAAGTTATGGCTTGATGTTTCATTTTCATCAATTTTCAATTTAATGTAACTAAGTTTACCTCAACAGGTTTTATGAAATAAACAGCAGAAACATTGGACTGCTTTTGAAATCCTAGAATATTCCCACTCCCCAGGAATACTTTACCAAGTCCAATTTGACTAATCAATAGTGCATTGACAGTATCAATAGTTAGTTAAATTATCACTTTATGTAAATAACTACCTTTTTTTTCTTGAGTTCATCTTTTTCTTAAAAGCATTGTTGATTTTTCCATTGTCTTCCCACACACGTGTGCGCACGCGCGTGTGTGTGCATGTGTGTGTGTGTGAGAGAGAGAGAAGAGTATTTTCTCATTTATAACTGATGAGATTTTGTCTCTTTTTGCTTAGAATGTTTCTCATATCCTTATTTTTTTTTTTTTCTGAACCTGATATTTGTGTTGCCTTAGTGTGTATTGTTTTTGGTTTTCTTTCTTTCTTTCTTTCTTTCTTTCTTTCTTTCTTTCTTTCTTTCTTTCTTTTTTTTTAAATAATCTTTTGTTCATCTCTCTCTACTGCAAAGCTGTATTTTAGTGCATTATGGACATTTCATGAGCATCATTTCAAGGCCCTCTTTCATTGTTGAGATGTGACTGTATCCCTAGTCCTTGGATTGAGTCTTATTTAAAGTCCTTTAGTAGGTGCCTGTACATTTGGACTACCTGCAGGACACCAATACTGCCAATGATGTCACTGTTTTCTATGACCTTTTTTTTAGGATTTCTGATAGTGTGAGTGTAGATGAACTGAATGGAATACTTAGTTTTTGCTGCCGTCATTACCTGATAAACATCCAGCTCATGGAATAGCATTAACGATGTTAAAACAAACATGTTAGAAGAACAGTTTGGAGGACTGACTGTTGCATTGTTTTTGTTTCCTTCTAACACTGGGACAAAACCAGATTACAGGCATTTAAGGGTTAAAGGCATCTCCTATGGAATTGTCTCCCCAGTATTACTACTGTGTAACATAATTAATCAAAACGTTCTAACAGCATCTGTAATTAAATAACCAAGAACCTGCCACCATTCAGCTAATTCTGTTTATACAAATAGAAGAGCTTTGGGATGGCTGTTTACATCAAGTTATTAGATGAAAGAGACACTCAGGCTTGTTGATCCAAACTTTCTGACCAAAGACTGTAAAAAATTGCAAATTGCAAAATGATCTATAACAACAAGCCAACCTGTCACAACACTGACGTTTTAATGAGGCTCTTACTTTTCCAGTTATAAATAAAGAAAGAAAGAAATAAGGAACTGTGTGTACCAAATAAAATGTGGTTTTGCTTTCTTCCTTCAAGGAGTTGTTTAGTGAAAATTATACATGGGGAATTCTCTTAAAATTTATGAGTGCACAAGCCCCGGTTCGCTGGTCTTGCTTAAACAGTTTACAGTTCACAGTCATTCTGGAGGGAAAAATACAGCTGACTATGCCAAGAAATTGGATACACTCTGTAGAAGTAGTATCATGGGAACTGTGCAACTCTGTACTGTACAAATCCAATGCTACATCAACAAGGACTGACAATTAGTGCAATGAAGAAATAGTCATGCTTTTCAATGAGGGGACAGTGTTTTGTCTCTGTATCCCTGTTACAAACACAAAATTCACGCGTCATTCACAAGCTAGGGAATGACCTAAGAATAAAAGAACCATCTGTACATTTTTCACAGCCACAGACTCCGTCTCCATCATATTATATGCTTAATTAACTAAAAAAGTACAGAAATCTGCTCTGAATGCTTGGAGGCCTCAACATTTTTAATCAAAACTTGACTTAAACTCAGCATTCATAATGTATTCCAATTTAATCATAACACATCATACCGTAAGCAATGATTAGCTCCCAGGACTATGTGAGGAGAACCTCAGGCTGAATGAATTGTCATCGTGACTAAAGGTAAAGCTATACTTAAAAGAATATTTATCAAAGATGCAATATATTCACAGATAGTTCAGAACTGTATTGTGACATGTACGTTTTTCTGTTAAGACTTGTAACACGTAAGACCCAAAATGTCATCAAAGGTTTTTTAGAGTGTATATGCTAAAGAGAATGTCAGCTACAGTTACTGCACTATCAGAGCACAAGCAGTCAAATAACCTTTTTCTCTACAACTTTAAGTTTTGAAACTTCTCAACCGCTGTCACTATCGTTTATTCACTTTTCTAAGATCTCTACTTCTAATCAGACAGAACTTTATAAAAAAGAAACTCCAAAAGCTTTTGCCTTGCGCACATCGGCACTGTTTAGTTAACAATATTTGCATACCTTCGTCAATACACCTTTTCTTTGACTGAGTCTCAAATGTTTAATCCAGATAAAAGTGACGATTGATGTATAGGGAACAGAAAGTAGCCCCGCGCTAGCTATGCAAACAACTTCACTCAGGGTGACCCACATGCAGCTCATACGGAGGAAGGAAAGGAGGAGTTATCAAAAGAAGGAGGGGAAGAAAAAGATAATAAAACTCCATCCACCTTATTAGTCCACATACTGAGAGGGATATGAAAAGCAATAACTGAAAAGGAAATATGGCAGATCTTTGCAGAATGGAAGGATACAGGGAAAAAAAGAAAGAGAGAAAAAATAAAACAAATGGCTATCCATAAGTCTCATTGAACCTTAAAAGTCTAGCCGGGCAAAAAAGTGACTTAAATAAATAAATAAATAAATAAAAAGACAAAGTTTGACGGAGTATAACTGAAAACATGAGCTATGACCAAGTAGAAGATATTTATTCTTTTGGTGTAATGTCCAACACTCTGCACTGGAAAGGGCCAACACTCAAAATATAGAAAACTTTTTTTGTGTGAACACAGAGGAGAATGTATGCTTACTCTACATAAACAATATGTAACTAAATACGAATTTGCCTTCCAAACAAAGAGATCCAGATGATAAACTATGCAGCAACAAAATGTAGTCATTCTGTTTTGTCAAACCAAATAGTTAACTTTGACTTCAAATCATGTTTGACAGCAAGAACACAATTCACCTTCTTAAAAATGAATGAAAAAACAAAAAGTCTAAATGTATTTCCTTGGCTGTTCTGGTTAAGGGAAACATTTCATAGGTATTTGTTTATGCTGCATGACAGAAATACAGTGAAAAGTGATTGCTTTGACGCTGTTGGGACTCTGATTTGCACGCTATTTTGACCTCACAGAGCAAACAATGAGTAATCTTCTTTTCGTGACTGTACGCTGTAGAGAAAGGGAAAAAGGTTGCATAGAACAATGGAACAATGAGTGAGAGAGATATACAGTGACAAAACGGATAACTAGGATATTGGAGGTTAGAGTTCAGCAATAATATTGTGCCAGCCATTGGGCAGATACATGACCTGTGGAAATGCCAAGGGAAACTCGCGGGACAAAGCCAAATGTAATAACATACTAGCAGATTGATATATGAACCGTGTCACCATGGGAACCCCAAACACAGGCTGAACTTCAGTTCCAGTCGTTGTTTACAAGTTATTTTATTTATGTTTGTTTATGGAGAGCGATTTTGAAAAAGAAGCAGCCTCCATTGTTGATAACACTGATGTTCAGTATCTCTTATACCTGCTTTGTTCATTTGAACTCTCACCTTTATCTATTTATTTATTTGTTAAATTTCTTCTAATACTATTAAGGCTTGCAATTCATTTTCAAGCTATGTTGATGATTGCCTCTCTCTCTTTGAAGGTGGAGCAAAATTGCTGTAACCATAAAATATAGCTACAATGATTCAAAACAGAGAATACTTTCTCAGTTATGTTCTTTACATTGACACAAGACAGCTCTAATACACTGAAAAGTCGAACCCTACTAATTTTATTAACCACTGCAGTTTTAATTTGCCCGTCTTAATGCTCTTAAATAACACTTTGTGAACTTAGGCAATAACGCATGCACTGACCACCCATCCAGCAGCCCTGAGGGCAGATAAATGTGTCCAGAGTGCTTGTCATGGTATGTTCAGACACTGATACCGCGATTGTTTTCAACAATTGTTCTTACATGACCTTAGGATTACAGGGTCAAAGGGTAAGCTTCTGTTGAGCTTTAATATTGTGTTTACTGTCATTAAAATGAACATACTGATGTGATGATTGACATGCTAACATATCATGAGATATTGTCAGAATATGTTTCATGTCTGGAATTCTACGCTGTTTTGATAGAACGTTTTGAAAATCACGAATTCTGTTTCATGAACAAATTTAGTGTCTACTCAAGTAGCTAGTGTAACCCATCCTTGTCCTCTGATAATGTTACTTTTGCTAGTTTAATAATGTTTATTGGAACAGTATGTGTATCGTATTCAGTATTTTATGGTACTTTATAGGAACACTGAATACAGGAAATTCTATGAATAAATTGAATATGTGGTTCTTAAAAAATAGTGAAGTGTTCACTACAAATTCAATCTTCTACTGGACATCGAGGTCACGCCATCACATGATGGAGAAAAGGAAAGCTGTGGGGACACACACACACACACACACACACACACACACACACACACAAGGGGATACAATCAACTTTCGGACCTGGAGCTCTAGATTTGTCCACAAAAACCACTCATGCAGGTGCAACCAGTATTCACAACCAGAATGTACACCTCAAAAGGGTTACCCATAGCTCTGGACGCTTCCCAGAATCAGGAATCAGTCCTTCAGATCCCAAAGGCATTATTTCCCACATACCTTCGTCTTTAGATTCTTTTTCACCGAGGAGAGATGATGAAACGAGAAGGGAGTTTCAGTCAATCAAAGTACTAAACTGTGACTGCTGGTGAACCTCCAATGCTGCCAATTGTGAAAACACTCTCGAATGATCGTCTGGAGATAGCACTCTAGGGATGCTTTGCATTCACCTTTTGCACTTCACAATAATTCACTGCGTTGTGATATTTGTTTGTTTGCTTGTTTGTTTGTCTGATTGTTTATTCTGCCTCTTTTGATTGTCATACAGAGGAAGAAGAGTCAAAAATATTCAGGGACAAGATCTGCCCTTGGTGACCAACAAACAAGATCCCTGGTGTGGTGACTTGACAGAGGAAAAGAGTGGTCTCTAATCATTCTCTCTTCCAATAGGGCTTCAGAACAACTCCTGCTGGGTCACTACAGTTTAATCTGAATGTAATTTGTTTTTTTTTTTTACATGCACCCTGCCTTCCTCTTTCACTAAAGCAATTTTTTTTAATGTTTCCATTGACAAATAATTGAAAGCCGGTGGCTGTCCAATTGCTATAGTAATTGCACTGGGAGAGCATCCGGTTTTTTAAAGAAGAGAGAGAGAGAGTGAGAGAGAGAGAGAGAGAGAGAGAGAGAGAGAGAGAGAGAAATTTGAGTTTGGTAACCGAAAAGAACATGGGAGCAATAGTGTCACAAAAAGGCTTTGGGTAATTGTTTAAGTGGCTCATGCTGTCGCAGCTAAAGCTCGAACAAACAGATATTTATCCATCATCGAAGTTACAGCTGTTCCCTGTGACAGCATTGCAGGGTAAGAGAACTGTGGTGTGATAGACCAAAACCTGTAACTGTCCTCATTACAGTTTCTCAGAGTGAGGCTCTAGAAACAAAAGCTGCAAACATTCAGAATACATTTTCAGCATGTTCTCATTCATGACGCTTGGCTTTCAGCAGAAATAATATTTTATGACACCAAGTTGGCTGGAATGTCTGGTGAAAGATGAGTACCAAAAAAATGAAAAGAGTCAAAAAATGTCAGAAAAAGATTGACTTGTGATGTCAAGTAAACACACACACACACACACACACACACACACATATGCACAACAAAGTTGGCAGTTTCTGTCAGTTGGGACTGTTCTCTTTCATGTTGCTGAATGTACACTGCTTTGATGCTATGTATATGTATTTACTGATTTACTTACATATTTCTTTCATATTGACCTGATCTGTTATGCTGCATTGTTTAACTGTTTGAACTGTTGTTGATAAATCTCAAGTCCCCCCCCCCCCCCCCCCCACACACCAAAAAGAAGCACAGAAAACACAGAAGCAATCAATAGCACTACTTATTCAGCTGTGAAGCCTTACACACCATTAAGTAGATTTGACTTTCACAAAAACCTGCTGAGAGATTTTCCTCAGAAGAGCCAACTGTTGTCATTTCTCTTCCTTCACATTCTTGTGCTCCTTCCTAAAGCCAGATAACTGCCACAGCAATTTAAATGCTTTTGCATCTTAATTCTCACCAAAACATTATTGTACATGGGCGTGGTGTGCTAGTTCCGGGGGCTCGCGAAGACCCAGTTGAATTATCAACCCACCGGAAAAATTCATAAGCAATTAAGTGTCTAGACCGGCACAAAAAGCAGTTTTCAAGCTACACATGAATGCTCAGTTCCTCAGTTCCTATTGAGAACTATAGCACTGGGCAATGGACACACAACCTCCACAGCATAGGCTGTTATTCATAAACCGCTAATTAAAAAAAAAAAAAAAAAAGTGACTGCAAACTGAACATCGGCCACATGTAGGATAAGTGGAAAACACACCCTCCTGCTCTTCTCACTGTATCACTTTTCTGTTCTCCTCTTAACCCATATCCTGCATTCACAACACATGTCCAGTGTACGGTCTGAGCACTCTGCCTAAGCAGCTAATGATTTTCATGTCTTATCAAGAAGGATCCTATTAACAACGCTGCTTTTCTGCCAAACACAAGTAGGTTTTACGCAGAGAGAGCAAAAACCTTGAATGCTCTCGTAGAGGCTGCATTAGTGATTATTTAGCCATCTGAAAAGGTGTCTAATTGCATTTTCTCCCAGTTCTGAGTAGAGCAGGCTCCTATTTCGCAGTTTTTTTTTTCTTTTTTTTCTTTTTTTTTTAATTTTGTTTTTTTGTTTGTCATTGCTATTTGTACACTAGTGTAAATATTGCTGGTTACTATGGTAACATGGTTTTAAGCACAACAAGCTTCTGCTGTCCAAACTGATGCAGCAAATCTACATTTATGAAACAATGAATGAAGAAAGATTAATCCTGCTATCCTAACCTCCCTTTGTGGGATTGAATAAAATGTGAATAAAAATATGAAACACCTCGTATGCACAGTCATTAATAGCAGTGTTATAATGCTAAAAGCTCCTAGAAAAACGGAGAAGAACAGTTAAGTGTAAGTGGCCCTCAATTTTCAGATGAAAGTAAAAGTGCTAGCGAACAAAACGCTTTTGTCCAGTTTTGGTGTATGTAATTTCTTACACCTTCAGCAAAGGAAAGCAATTACAGAAAATGATCCTCTCCCACTTGGGGGGTTTGGGGGGGGTTTGGGGGGGGGGGGGGGGGGGGTTGATCATATGACATTTGAATTGTTGATAAAGACCAACGTTGTTTGCATATGCTAGCAGCAAAGCTAGCACAAACAGCATCTCCCATACACAACACGGGGCCAAGAGCTCGCGTGTGGGTATGGATGGTGGCTTTGTGAAAACCAAGTTTGGGTCATCCATTACGAGTTATTTGGGGTAACTGGGGTACAGGCCTTGACGCAGGATGCGGCATGACAGCTTTTGACTCATTCTCTCCGCGCAGCTAATGACCTCTAGCCCATTTAAAAATGCACACCAGGCAACTCTGCCCAACCCACAATCACTTTCATGATTTATTTCCACACACGTGTGGAACAGGGCAGTCAGGCTCGGTACACCGTGGAATATGCTGCTTTGGCTTCCTAACTGGATACTTATATTACATCTGAGGAAAAACTGTGTTTTGGGGTTTTTTTGAGGATTTGTATAGGTGTCCTGCTGACTGACGTTAGGTAACGTTTGAAGATCTGAAGGGGCAGAACCCGACAATTACCTGCACTGATGTCTTAGTGTGATTTCTCGCCTTTTGCGTGTCCCTAAGCTTTGATGTGTCACGGAGTATTAGGACAGATCTTGGATCATTGAAAAGAGCAGCAAAGCACAGACAGAGACCACTGGCACAGTCCGCCCTTGGATGATATTACGAAACAGGACGCTAATCTGAATCTTTAATGAAAATAGGTTGACTAGATTTCTCTGCGCCTGTTAGCAATTGTTTTGCAAACAACTTTGGGACTTGAAGACACCAAAAATAGTGCTGTCTTCAGCTAAATTCGATTTTTTTTTTTTAATGCATTCTTTTATGAGCAGTGCATTAGAAAACCTCTTCCGTAAAAATGTCAAGAACTTTGTGAATGTACGCTCTTCTCTCCCTTCTGTATTTGGAAATCCACTGTTGATCTTTGGTTCATATGTACAGCAACCACTGCTCAAGGGATGTCACCAATCATTAGACTCATCTCATGTCAGCCCTGCCTGCCTTCCAAACTCCTCGTTTGGTTTTGTAACCTGTTCTGTCAGACAGATGGAACGTGTGTTTTCCCTGCTAACAATTATTAGTCGGCAAATATCCAAGGGTCGTGACACCGCGTCAGGAGGATTGGAGGAGAAAAAAAAAAAGTCAATGTGTGGGCAGTTCTAGTTTGTTTGCGTCTGTGTATTCTTCTGCGTGTGCTCTCGGCAAAGGCCCGATTCACACTGACATCTCTGAACTGAAACAAGAACTCCAGCTGTGAATTATTCAGTATTCTCAAGGAACATTGGATTACAATGCTGCACTTAGGCAGACAGAGGAAAAAGGAAAAGAGAGAGAAAAAAAATAAATTAAAAGAGGAAGACGATGAAAAGAGAAACCTTGTCATTGAAACCTCCAGCAATATCATTCTATTTTTTTTTTTTTTTTTGTTGTTTGTCCCACGTTCACCTTTGGCTCCCGGAGTGTCAGATGGTGTCTGTCTTTTTACATGCAAAAGAAGCAAGGCCATAATCTAAAAGGATTTCAAATGACTAAATGTCTTTTTTCCCCATCCCCTAGTTATGAAGGTGAATTTATTGATTTATGGAGAGAAATATGGGTATTTGGGCACTAAACCAAAAATACACACACACACACACACACACACACAAACAGCTTTCAAAAACTGTTTTGTGCTTGTGTACATTTTCAAATTTTGAACTTTGATTTGGCTTTTGTTAAACAAAACACATTTACTTCCTTGATTCTTCTTCTTCTTCTTTTTCTTCTTCTTCTTCTTCTTCTTTTTCTTTGTCTTTTTTTTTTCTTTGAGATTGGACCACAAAGCACTACGAAATTAAAAGAGCAATTTTTTTTGTCTTACGCTTAATCCATCGCTTGTCGTGTAAACCAGGGTTTTTGAAAAGGGTAGCAAAGAGAGAACTGGGATTACAAAAAATCGATCCTTTGGATTTTCCTTGGGTTTTTTTTTGTGTTTTGGAACTAAGCCAGCCCCTCAATATCATCTTCATAAATAATTTCTGCTGCTTCTCTTGAGAGTAAGTCCCATACTTACACAGCGCCAACTCTGAAAAGCCTATTCAATTCAATATTAGGGGATAGATGTTATTTGGACATGAACCAGCTAAATTAACATCCTACCAGTACATCATAGACAGTATATAGCTTATTATCAAATCACCTGTTGCCATGGCTGGAAAAATATCAAAAGAGTTATTGGCTGTGAATCAGTGAACATCTGGAATCTGCTATGTATGATTTTATATGTGAGGAGAAAATGACACGAAGCTTGAAGTTGTTAAAAAATAAAAAAAGACACTTAATCGCTTTATAAAATACAAAATCATTATGTTGTTGGCGGATGTGAATAAACAGTTTCAGCAGCTGTTTTTCTGGGGTAAATGAAAAAAAAACTGCTAGAGTGAGTGAGTCAGTCGTCAGCTGAATCGGGCCCTGAAGTAGCAGTTGGCATCCCCAAAAAACACAGCCAAAGCTCCGTGCCTCCGCGCTGTCGTTTAATCTGCACATCCATCTCTCTGATTGTCTCCTGTATGATCTGTGCCTTACATTCTAGAAAATGCATGAGTATGACATTGTTCATGAAAAAGAACAATTTGTGATAATGGTTTAATCGGAAGCATAATCTGGGGTCTCAAACTCTTTGCTCTCGGTGTCGAAACACCCCCCCCCCCCCCCCCGGCCTCTCTGGAGCGTCTTCCCTCCATCTACAGTACTGCCTGCTCTATGTTACTGCGCCTTTTCAGCTAATAAAGTCTTGTCCCAGGTCTCATAGTTCCTGCCATGTTCTACAGCCTCATTCCAGACTACAGCTGATTTCACTTTTCAGAGCCAGACTTGAAAGACCTGGGGGAAATAAAAGAATCAGTTCAGTAGTAACAATAATAATAAAATGTCTCCAAAAAGAAGTTCTGTGTCTGTGTATCCTCTTATTTCTCTCTTTCTCTCTCTCTCTTTCTCTCTCTCTCTCTCTCTCTCTCTCTCTCTCATTTTTCTTTGTTCTCCAGGCGCTTGCTATTAAGGTAAGACGCACAAAGCTTTCTGTGGCATCATTTGAGTTTGCCAGGCCGCTACAAAGTGCTGACAAATGACTCACAAACTCAGAGAGAAAATGAAGGGCAGAGGAGGGAAGCCAGCCAGCACAGGAGCACAGGAGAGAGAGAGAGAGAGAGAGAGACAAATGAATTGTGCAGTCGAGAGAGGCATACAAACACCTCTATTGGTCACAGACGGCTTCACAAAGGAGGGAGGTATGCAGGGAGGAAGAAGGACTAGGACTTTTACAGCATGCGAAAGATTCAAAACTGTTGTTTACGATGAAGAATGTGACTTGTTTTGACTACAAAACATGCTTAAATTGTTGGTGTCACTTCTGTTACTATCTCATGTTTGCCGTTTTGACCACTTTTGAACTTGAGTTTTGTACTGGAGTGACCAAACAGCTGTCTAACGTTCAGCTGTCTAACGTTCAGCTGTCTAACGGTGAAGACAATTTTCTAACTTCCCCAGTGCAACCACTGTGACTTTATTACTGTTTCAAATATGCAACATTTACACCTGCGCACAAAGCTTGCCATTCCGGTAAACAAAATAAACAAGGCTAACCAAGATCGATGCCTCTAAGTTTACTTTGATATTATTCATGAAACTTCCATAGCCTTGGGCTCAGAGGCACTGACACAAACTAATGGTCTATGGAATCCATTATCTCAACTAAGCAGACTTTTATCAGTGTGTGGGATTATTAGTTCCAGACCAGTTAACAACACCTGTGAGCCATAACGGCGGATTATCTCACTCCAGCCTAATTATGCTAATCTCGCATTACCTACGAACGTCGTCTCAGGAATAATTAACACTAGCGCAAAACTCCTGCCTCGGCACAAACTTGGATTCAGGATCAAGTTGCATCTAAAGTGCCACTAAACTACAGCTAAACAGTTATTAATCTCACCCAGGCCCCACCTTCTCTTTGGCACCCACCCTCTCTCTCTCTCTCTCCTTCTCTCTCTCCTTCTCTCGATCCTTCAGGGAGATGAATCACCTCTCTAGCTAGGCCTTTGTTGTGCTCAGGCACGATTACTGAACTTATAATTGTTCAGGAGCCCTGAAGTTGATGGATGTGCCGATGCCTCCGATCTTTGTAAATAAGTTGTGCTTCATCACGCGTTCCAGATGATGGGCCCGCCGGCCCGAGCCCAGAGCAGTTTAATTGAGATAAAAGGTGAGTAATGTGCGTGGGTTTTAAGCACTTCTTTATCTGATTTATCGTCCTTTTTTTGTCCGAGGACGCGTTGCGGTCGGACACTGGGCAGTGATTTGGCATTAGAATTGAGCATGTTGACGAGAGTTGTTTGAGTCTCGGCTTTGGGAATATTTTGGATTATGTTGAGACTGTGCTGGGTGAGTCAGATCGCATTGACTTGATCATTTGTCAAAAGCGCTAACTGTCGCATGCCTCTATGTATTATCGGCAGCTACATATTGACAGAATGACAGGCTCTGGATACAGTCAGTAAAACCTGGAGAGAAAATGACCGGGGAATTTCTGGTGTTTTTTTTTTTTTTTTTTTTTTCCCCTTCGTGGTCTATTACCTAGTCTATTGTGCGGCTCATCTGAGCTTTAAATGGCAAGCATGCTTAAGATGTCAGGTCTCACATAACTATTGTTTTCATGAATTTCCTCTGGAGATGGATGAGTCGCGAGGGCCAGTCTTTCAATAAGACCTCACGTTCTCTTCCATCGATTTGATAAATACAGACATGGCATGCCTTGAAAAGACTTAACTCAGCTGCAAGTGCCTGGATTTGTCTGTGTGTATTTTAATCACTGTCCAGTTTTTCAGGAACCACTAGGAAGAATCTTATTAGTGGGCTGGTTATCAGGTGACCAAGGGTGGGGGGGGGGTGGGGACAGCTGGGTGTCAGAGGGATGTTGTTACCTGTGAGTGTGAAGTTATCAAGAGAATATCTGAACTGTGACTGACACACTGAACATGCTCTGATATGGTGCAGTGTACAGGACCAAAAGGAATACTGAACAGTATTATGAAAGTATCCAAACTCCTGCAGAAAAGACAGACAGCATGAGGAGAATGGGCTACGTCAGGAAGATCTCTTGTGAACACTGAGGAAAGCAATGGATCCTATGCTTGGAGATTGCAAACACATACACTTTTCTCCATGAACTACAAGATTCGCGGCATTTTGTTGAGGACTGAAGATCTTTGGACGCCCACAATGAGTCTCCACTCTGAGACCTCATTCAGAACACTCTGTTCTGATTTAAGGGTTTATTAAGGGTCTAGACGAAGATGCTAAGCCGCTCTGCCTCCTGGTAACTTTGGTGAATCAGCTACTTCATAAAAAGCACATTTAAATTGTGCTAAAAAAGTGCATCTTCTGTATTATTACTAATTTCTTAAGTTGAGTGGACTGGAGGCAGTAAGCAGTCTAGAATATCCAATTAAGCAGACCTAAAAGAGCTTATCCAGTTGGTGTGTTTTTGTCATTTTTCATTACTTTTTATCCACTCTCTCACCTTTTGCCTACCTGCTTTTTATTAAATGAGGTTAATGAAATAATAATAGAAGGCCTTTGACTCTGAGGGTGGTTTTACTCTGGGCGGGGCTGTCTTTAGGGATGCTGTCAGGGTGTGCAGACACTTTACTCACTATAAATGTTGTTTTTTAAGGACTTGCACCTGCTTAATGGAATTGATACCACATGAATACAGTGAGGTCTGTTTATCATAATGGATGAATAACACTAGTGCGTGTGTGAATTTGAAATCTTCCAGTGTGTGATTTACATATGAGAAGAAACTGAATGAGTTGATCTGTTTTCTCTGAAAGCACTTTTTTTTTTCCTTTTTTTTAGCATTAACCTGATAGCTGGTGGCATTACTGGGTTAGACACTGTTATTTTTTTTTTTTTTCAGCTTATAGCATTTAAGTCAGTTCAGGCCTCACAAAACATCAATCAAACCCATGCTCATGGTACAATGAACATGCCAATGTTCTCACTTCCCTTCACAATGGGCTTTGTGACTGATTCTTCATCATTATTTAAACAACTCCACGATTTTCCTGTATGACTGATGACTGCACTAAAATACATGCAGTATTCCAAAAACTGCTGTGTCCTGTAAAGGCAAAATAAGGTTTTATTACAAGCTGGTAGCTTAACTGAGACGATTTTTCAACAGAATCAGATTCAGAATCAGAATGGCAATTACAGAGTTAAAAGTTCATTAAGATGTCAACAAATGTAACCAGTAACACACATCATGGCTGGAGATTCAACCTAAGATGCAGCATAAAGATCCTGTAAGACTCTACTAATCTCTCAACATCAGGCCTCTCAGCTGTTTTTCTGTGTTTCCTTTATTAGTTTAGCAATAACATGCAAACCATTCTCTTTGACTAAAACATTTCATGCATCCAACGCAGTTTTAATTTGACCCTCATTTCACACGCACACACACACACACACACACACACACTCAAAAATAGCACAAATAATTGATTAATGTCTGGTTTAAAATGCCAGGGGCTTTCTCCCTGGTGCTCTAATTGGCTTGAGGAGCATAATTAAACAGTCTGGAAATGAACAAAGATTCAGGGTTAGCGCCACAAATTAAAATTTCTCTGCCTGTAACATACTGCAGCGTCCTGGACATCATCATATGACCATTTGGGTGAAAATGTAATTAGCCAATTGACTTAATGAAGCTTAATAAAATAAATAAATAAATAAATAATTTCTGGAACTGGATGCTCCATTAAAACAGTGCTCAGTGCTTAATGGATCACAACTGCGACTGTTAATCTGCAGAAACAACTGTGTCAAGCTTTTCAGTTTTAATACTGACAGTCCCTTTCATTCCATGTTTTGGCTTTTAGTGCCACTTGTGAATATACAACAGGCATAACATTTTAGCTTTTCTTTCTTTTTTTCATATTTGCCTTTCCCCCTGCGTGTGTTACCTGTTACTAAGCCATGATGGAATCTCTAGGGTATGTATTTTTCACTGGAGCTTTCAGCATCTGGTTGCGATGCTAATGACTGTTTTTTATTTGTTTTTTTTTTCCATGCACTGGCTGTTAATCACTCTGCTGTGGTATTTCTTGTCAAAGGTCAAATCTGAGTGACCTGTTCTATCAGGTGCCTAAATCTGCTGAGTGGCGGTCTTCATAACTTTTAGTCTATCATGTTTTGGGTTATTAACTTTTATCGACAGTTCTATTGCATTATGCCATTAGTGTCGGCACAGAGCAAAATAATTATCATAAAGATTATCTATGGTTGCATTAGCATGGCTGCATTCTCTCTCTCTCTCTCTCTCTCTCTCTCTCTCTCTCTCTCTCTCTCTCTCTCACACACACACACACAAGCACACTTTTTTGCTTACTCAAAACTTTTTTTTTCTGCCAGGCCGTTTGCATAGATAGCAGGACACCAGAGAAGCTCCGGTCCTCACACTGATTGTTGTATTAAAAGCTTTCTCTCTCTCTCTCTCTCTCTCTCTCTCTCCTGGGCCTTCCTTTTGAAAATACTTCACGTAATTATGAGACTACATTATTCATGGCGCTGGCATATCTGACAGACACTTCCCATGTAGCAGGAGACTCATTATTAACTAGATACATCCAACTGATTTAATGTACTCCGCATAAACTTGGCTAATCACTCGTTAAATGTATGTTTCCATCACTAACGCTCTCAAAGTTATTATTTTGTTCCTGCCGTTACGCTAAATACTAATTAGGCATAATAAATCATTCAGAACGCCTACTCTCTGAGGAAAGAAGCGTGTTTCCTTCAACCCGTTTGTCTGAATGAACCATAGTTTATTTATTTATTTATTTATTTTTTTCATCAGTAAAACTACTGCTAACATCAAAGTATTTCATCAATGTTAATGTAAGATCATTAAACAATTGTGAAGCAGTAATACAATATAGGAGAAGATTAATAGGCATATTACATATATAAGAAACTATATATAGTATGATTAACGATCACAAAAGAAGTTCTATGTCTTCCTGAAAGATTTTTAGGTCATTTAAGGTCTATGGCTTTGTCCTTAGGCAGAACTGCTCACTGCAACAAACAGCGATATAAACAAACACTTTTGATCCCTTGCCTCACATCCTACATAATTCACTGGATCAATAAAACTGAGCCCGTCAATCATTTTAATTGAATTTTACTGCCTTTAACATGTGTGAAATACATATGTTTTACACATAGTCTACTTATATCCATGGTTTTGCTTGTTCTTAAGGTCAAAATCAGATGCTGACATTAAAGACAGTTTTCTGTCTCGTGGCAAATGTGACAAACAGATAACAGAGGTTCCAGAACCTCAATCTCAGATCCAGCGCTAATGCAGTGCTCTCTGACTGCAGCAGTCAGATACAGTTAATTAAGTTCATAAGTTTAATCAGCGTGTGTTAGCGTGATGTTGGCATGGCTGTTCTTCATCAGGAAGGTTGGCCAATTCTGTTTTGGAGGCATCAGCCTCTGAAACTTATCGAGTGACAACTCTGATATTCTTACATGTTATTCATGAAGGACAGCTGTTTGATACAAACAAACTAGCTGCACAGGGGGCGTGCTCTCTACATTATTACTATTACTGAAGACACCACCTGGGGTGACAATTTGTACTCTTTCTCATGCTCACTAGCTGGCTAAAGAAACCTCAAGCCAAATGATTTTGTTAACATATCCTGTTGCTAATAGATGCTGTGTACAGTAGGTATTAGCAGCAGGGAGACAGAGCAGCGTCTGACTTGCTAGCTGTGTAGCATTTCGCAGGTCTGCATGACACAGACTAAGCCATGTCATGTCATGTCAATGCAGAGAGTTTGTTTAGTTTTGAACTCTTTTCCGGTGCTTTTTAAGAGCCACTACGCATTTCGTGCCTGCCACTTTGTCAGTGTCTATTCTGAACGTTGCCAATGAGACATCTTTTTCAAACAGAACACATGCAAGACATGTGCTTGATTTTGTTCATTTGTTTAGCTGGAATTGTTGCTTTTGTTCTTTAAATGTTTTAGTTTTTGTGCTAGTTTTTAGGGGGGGGGGGGGGGGGGGGGGAGGGAATCCTAGATAGCTAGCCTGTTAAATTGAGATGAAAAAGCCTCAGTATCAACTTCCCCTGACAGAAAGAGATCTCTGCTTCTCTCTCTCAAGTTCTCTCTGTCTCACACACAGACACACACATAGACACACACATACACAAACAGAGATGGAGAGAGAGAGAGAGAGAGACGTTGACTAAAAATAACTATGTAAACAAGTCAAACCATTTGCTGGTTTTCTTCTATTACATAATAAATACATGTGAACTTTTTGGCACTATTCTGGTTCAAAGAGTTCAGTCACACTGACAATCAAATTCCAGTCGGCTGACAGCGGCTCCAGACAACGCGCTTCATTCGCTTGTGTATGCAAAAGAACGAGTCAGACCATCTTTCCTCACCCAGGGCTCCGAGTCACGACAAAAGGCCTTTGCGAGACAACTTAAGAGTTTCCTTTCTTTTTCTGTTTTTTTTTTTTTAGTTTTGACAAGACTCCCATAATTTTTTTCCCATCCTTTTGTCAAGTCACAGACGTCTCCTCACAGTAGCTGACAGCAGTAGCATGTGCTAGCGGGAGAGATTAGAAATATTTGCTTTTTCCTCCCCTCTGAAACATTACTACCTATCATTCTACTGAGGAGCACCAATATCCTGAACATCATTGCATGCTCTGGGTGCCTATGCCTCTGTGTACTGACCAGACTGAACACATGGAGCTTCCTTAAGTCACCATAAACTCACCTCCTAGTGAGGTAAAACAAATAAACAAACAAAATCATTATTTTACAGAAAACAAAGCCCACCTGCAGAGAATTCAGTAATGACAGTTACTAATTGCTCCTTGTCAAAATGTTACTGAGGTAAAATTAAAAGATCATTCATTTTTAAAATTTCAAATGAAGCTTATTAAGTTTTCAGAACATTATCTGATCGTAATTCAGTGCTCCATGCCCCCCGGAGTCAGTTTCATTATTTGGCATTGATAATGTAACAGTCAGAGCAGGGAGATGTCTCCTAAACCGCTTAAAATTTGCCCTGTTGAAGAATGAATACTCTGCAAGTTCATAATTCCCCTGCTGACAGGAGCTTTTAAGCACAAATTTAAAGCCTAATAAAAATGGACGGCAAAAATAAAGCGCTGAACCATTTACTGATGCGATGTCAGTGATTTACCGTCCACTCACACACTCCCAGAAGAAAGTGTGCACTCGGGTCATGTTAAGGATATGTTTTCATACGTGCTGATATACAAGAGCAGCCATTTACAACATGTTCAGCTTCCAACAATATAAGAAAAGAAAGAAAGAAAAAAAAAAAAACAGTTATTTGAAAACATACAGCTTGCTTTGTGCTGAAATGAAATAAATAGCTTGTTCCCTCGGGCTGTTCCTGCCAGACGAAGGCATCAGGCTTATCGTTTAGCATCTGCAGTGAAGAAGTAGGAAGCGGCTGTGTCATAAAAAGGCCTTTGCCTTGGGGAACTCTGTAGGTAGATGGGGGATGGCTAAAAGCTGGTGCTTGGAAAGAAATGTACCACCAACTCTTCAGAGAAATTCTCTTAGTTACCCTCGACCCACGACTTTATGAATCCTTTATGATGTAATAGTTGCCCTTCGGAAAACAGAGCATGTCACTGTGTTTTTATTTATTTATTTATTTATTTATTTATTTATATATTTATTTATTTTCCACCTATCTTTCAAACTATAAACTGTACTCTCCAATATTGCACTGTAGAATTACTGTATTTTCATTAGTATTCCCAGGAATAAACTAGCTTTGAATTAAATAAACAACAACAACAACAACAAATGCTAAAAATCTATGTTGGCAAATGTAAGTGAGATTAATACAACAATTTTTATACAGTGCAAAATGGCAAAGCACATGCATATGAGCAGTTCAGCACAAGCCTTTCCCTCCCGATATATCATATCAGTATTTTAAAGATTTCCTTTTGTTAGTGTGTGTGTGTGTGTGTGTGTGTGTGTGTGTCTGTGTGTGTGTGTGTCTGCGTGTGTGCATGTGCATGTGTATTTGTGTGAGAGTCTGTGTGTCCATGTGTAAGAGGGGAAGGGCTTTGACAAACTCACCGGACGTCTCCCTGGGTCCTCGGTGACCAGCACGTCTGTTTTGCAGCTAGCGATGGGGTTGATTGACAGCTCCACCGGCGGCACCACGAAGCTTTTGCTGACAGGCAGCCAAAGGCCTTGGCCCAGGCTGTACGACGATCTGCAGTGACAGGAACAGTAGGGCCAGCAAATTAAAAACGACGCTTCACGCCAAGTGCCCCGTTTAACCACGTCACACAAGAGACAACCTCTAAATTAGCAGCGGCTATTTTAACCCCCAAAGCCAGCGGCAGCAGTGCGTTGTCTGAGGTTTAGTTTTTCATCATATCCTGCTATAATAATTAGAGAACACACACTTAAGTTAGAGCTGACTCTTCTACCATGCTATTTCTACAACACAATGACTATGCTTTCGCCAATTTAAGTATACATTTTTATCCTTTAGTAAGAGGAGATCACTGTCACACGTCTGACAATATAATAGCTGTATTGTCGATCTGTCCTGGAGCGCAAATGAACAATAATTTATTGCTGTCAAAATGGTTATTACCAGCTGGTATAGTGCTATAGCAACAAACACTTCCTCTTTTAAAGCTGTGGATGTGATGCAATAGCACTCTGTATAGATGAACATAAGGCTTTACTGACAGCATGTACGATTAATCTTTGTTTAAGTGCATATATCAGCTGATATATTCAAAACGAAATCAAAAGAGGTTGGAAAAGCTTATTAAAACACATTATGCATTATGGCAGCTTCATGATGTGGTATGTGTGCATTTATATGCAAATTAGTATTGCCTCGATCCAGTCATGAAAAGCTAATATCTGATTGGCTGGAAAGAAACACACATCTGTTTCCTGGTCAAAAAAACCAAACAAACAAACAAACAAAAAAAAACAATATCCAAATAGGAGACAAAGGTGAAAGACAGCGCTTTAACCCTCAGCACAGGGTTTTGAGTGGACTTGGACACTGCTGATGTAAAGTGTTGAAGATATGTCCAGTTAAGTAACCCTTTCATTCATGTGAACATAAGGTCCTCTAACAAGCTGTAGACGTATTTAGTCAAACGCATGTTAATTGGAGATGGTTTTGCCTTCTGTGTTATGTGGATGTGAAAATGAACAAATTCCTCCATCACCACATGTTAAAAGGCCAATACATTGAATTAGTATTGCTTGCAAAACATCTTCCATAGTTTTGATATTTGTTTTCTTGCCATCTTCTACCCAGACTTTATTCAAATACGTCTTAATCAGCCAGAAAAATAGTAATTACTTTGTGTTAATTTCTTATGAAGCACTCTGCTGACTGAGCTATGTCATTCTTAATAAAGTACTTAATGTTGTCTTCAAGGAATGGGTCATTAACCGACTGAAATTAATACAGAATATGAATATTGGAGTGTTAAAAAACCACTCTGAAATTTCATGTTCCCAATTTACCCCTCCTCCTCTCGTTTGTGTTATAAATGTGCTTATAATGCTATAATTAGCACCACGTTGAAAATGCATTGATGTCATGGCTGAGAAAAGTCATAGGATTTCACCTATTGCTAATATGAAATGTTCACTACTTGACAGTGCTATGAGGCAGATAGCCACCCAGGACAGGAGAATAGCTAAAGGAAGGTAAGGGCTGATAGAGTTGTGTCTGTTTGTAGTAGCATACATCATGATCCAACATCATGAGTCTGGACGGATGCCATCATTCCATAATGGCCATTAACTGAAAAACAAACAAACAAACAAACAAAAAAATCGACCCTCTGTGGAAATCTCCGGGTCTCAGTTTTCCACTGCACTTCCGGAACTCGGCCTAGGCTGTGACCCCATATATAGACAGACCGCAGAGTGAATCATGGCGGGATCGATGCTCCCGCCCACTCATAAATCAGACACTGTCGGCCTAGTCCTTGCTCTCACTCGTCAATTTATGCTGGAGGACCATCGATTGGCTCTCACCCTGGTCAATCAATCTAGGCTGTATTGCACGCCTGTCACCGGACATCTTCAAAAACAGTGACAGCTGGGTTGAGTAAGACGAGAAGAGTCTGAGTGAACACTTTAAAATGCTCCGTTGTTTGGGCTTTGCTATTTAAGTAAGAGCTAAATGGAAGAAAAAGAAAAAAATAAAGCATTTTTTGTGTTGAGTTTAGCAATGTACAAAGCCATAAAAGATTGCTCCACTTTACTGTTTGCCAATCAGCTGGATTTTATAGCCATTTTAGCACCATTTTATTGGTCATTTTATTGGTTAGGTTTTCTCGGCTAATTGCTTTTAGCGGAAATCTCTGTTTACCACTGACAAATTTGTTACTAACACACTGACATTGCTGTATTAAGATTTGATGGCGACGTCCTATGGCAACATGGTGTTGCTCTGTTTGGAAGTCTGTTTGTTGTTGTTAGTGTGTTTTTGTGTGGATTATGTTGAAAGCTTGCTCAGATATGAAAGACTAGATCTACTATAACAACTTGGTTTACTATCAACCAGAGCTGAACTTTTATTCAAGTCACTTTGTCGTCGGATCTACAGATACCAGGGCTAACGGAGGAGGATCTAACGCTAGCACCAAACATCAGCTACAGCCAAGGAAGTGTGGCAAAAGAGCCGGCGCTCTGATTGGGCTTAGAAAACGGAAACCTTGCTCCCCGTTGCCGAGTATTTTACTCTGTAATGTACGCTCCCTGGTTAGTAAGCATGATGAGGTGGCCATCCCTGTGCTTCACTAAAGAGCCGGTGGTCGACTTTCGGAGAGATGGGGAGGGAAAAAGTGGACGGCTCCTTGAAATGGGATGACAACTCGATCTGTATCATCAAAAAAGCCCACCAAAGACTCTTTTTCCTACGCCAGCTCAAAAAGTCTGGGGTGTGCAGAAAGGGAAAGCTGCAGTTCTACAGAGCTGCGATGAGGAGTGTTCACACCTTTTCTATATCTGTGTGCTATGGGAACTCCAGAGCTCAGCAGAGGAAGCAGCTTGACAGAATTGTTTGCTCCGCCTCAAAAATCATCAGCTGCAAACTCACCCCCATCTCTGACATCTATGAGACCCGCATTCAGCGCAAAGATATAAAAATACTACAGGACTCCCGCAAACCCCATCTCTCAAAACTCTCCCCTCAGGGAGAAGACTCAGGGCCATCAAAACTAAGACATCCCATTTCCTCAACAGCACTTACTGCAGAACCATCAAATTACTAAATGGCTCCTCAATCCTGCATCAGCACTTTAAAAACGCAAGGTACTAACTAATACTGAATTTTATTTCATTTTGCATTTTACTGTATTTTAAAGCACCTGACATTTTTTTTCTTATTTTGCACTAGATCTTACATCCACTGATGTATGTAATGTTTTATGGGGTGGGGGTTATGTGTTATGGGTTTTTATCTCTTATTATGTGTTATGCTATGCAAATTCCTAACAATTAAGTTGCAAGGCAATAAAGTATTGAATCTTGAATCTTAACTGGAGATGTTGCCAATCAAAAACACCCCCCCCCCCACATTGGGACAGTTATAGTGCTTTATACACCCCATTCATTTCCCACTACTCCAGAGTTCACTAGTTAGAGCAGTTGATCTTTCCAGGTCAAGAGTTTCCCATCCTTTTAAATTTAGTGCAGAGAGAGCCCCCAAAGATAGAACAAGAAAGAAATCAATTTTCAAGCTGGGAAGGAAGTTAAAAAAAAAAAAAGTGAAAAAATGAAAAAGAAAAAAAAAAAAAAACAGAGCGAACACATGAGCGGTAAAGAAAACAACCCCCCCCCCCCCCCAAAAAAAAAACCCAAAGCAAAAAAAAAAACCTTGCTGTGTCGTGTCTTCTGGAAGTGCTGTTGAAGTTACCAGTCGTTGACTGTGCCCTTTGCCCCCACCCCCTTTTTTATTCCTTCACTCTTTTTTTTTTTTTGACATGTCACAAAGAATCTGCTCATAGTAGAGGGACTGCATCTCAAAGCCAGACACTCAGAGTCCCCTCCCCTCAAAAGGCCTGTCAGAACAGCGCCCCAGGCCATTTTCCACCGAGAGAGACACACACACGTACGCATGCACACACACACACACACACACACACACACACACACACACACACTCATCTGCTGAAGGCCCCCTTCAGTACGATCTTCTGCTCACACTGGGGAGAGGATGCGAGGACAACACGACAGACCCCAAAGCTTATGGGACTGAAATGTGCATCAACAGAAACCCCCAGCTGTCTGTGCCACCCTCATTCAGCCAGGCGCACCATGATGCAGTAAGACAGTGCCATAGTCAGACTGGCAGATTTGCTTACCTGAAGATCTTCTCTGGTGCCTGCTCCCCAGTGACCAGGTCATAACCCTTCTCCAGATTTGTGTAAGGCCAAGGACTGTAACGAAGAAAAAAAAATAAATCCAAAAAAAACCAGGTAGATAGATACATACATACATACATACATACATACATACACACACACACATACACATACATTCATACATACATTTATAAACACATGTACACACACACACACACACACACACACACATACATACATACATACACATACCCACATGTGTATATAGTGTTAATTTTATACATACACACACACATACTTATATAGCTATAGTTATATAACTATAGTCATATAGTTATACATAGAGAGAGATTCCTAACTTTGGGCCACTGTTATTATTTGTAAAGATCTTGATAGCTTGCCATTTTACCCTCATGTGTTCTCAGTTCCTACAGCCTATTGGCTGTGCTGGCTTTCATTTAGGAAGTACATTTATCCCTGTTGTAGCATTTCGTTCATGTTTAATGTAGACACTGCCCTAATCTTCCATGTACAATCCACGCTTCAGAGCTGGACAAGGGGAGGTTGGCATTTTTATAGGACCAGCTGTTAGCCTGGGCAGCCTTAATTAACATGCACGGCTGGACTCCGGAAGAGGACTTACACTCCACTTGGCATGCTACAAGGTGATGAATCTCCCTCTCTCTGTGGTTTTTTTTTCTTTTCCCTACCGTCCTGTCTTTTTTCTTTTTTTCTTTTTTTGCCTTAATTCTCCTATTTTGGAATGAGTTGTGAGGAGTAACAGAAGACTTACCCTTCGTTACGTCCCCAGTCTGTACGGACACAGAGATGCTTGTGCTCTGGATCAGGAGAGTAGCCCTCCACACAGCTGCATTCGCCTATGGGTGCGGAGAGAGAAAGAAAGTGATGGTCTAATTCATTTTGCTCAACCTAGCAAATAAATTACTGTCTGAGCATGTGTCTTATATCATTCCGCGATGGTGGTGCATCATTTCCTGAATCGCATCCAATGAGTAGTCAGCATGGGCTCATCGTTTTGACAACCACATTAACTTGCCCCGCCCCTTTAGCCTTCCACTACCAATAACCTGTGTCCCTGACACCTATACAAGCCTGTCGCAAAACCTACAAACACACCTGCAAACACATCTGCCGGCATCAACTATCTCCCTGCTGTCCACTCTACTAGGGGTTAGATGAAAAAGATGTTGAAAAATTGAACATTACATATTACCTGACACTCAGCACAGAGTAGGACCACTCACAGTATGACTAAAATGCTTATATTCAGTTGTTGTTGGCAATGTCTGCATGCGGCATATTCATACTGATTTTAACACTTTCTATATAAAAAACATGCACCAAACAAGAAGCTGGAAAAACAAAGTGATATTACATCTCACCTCTTCCTCAGAATGAAAACGGAGTGAGTTTTTCTTGTTTTTTTACAATAGAAATTTGGGGAGGGAGATATCTCAGAAATTATATTATATATTATTGCTTTGTATATTATTGCTTTGCTGAATTTCACAGCTAATGACAGCTGATAGCACTGTACTATTTATAGTTTCCTACAGCTAGTTCCTTCACCTGTATTATACCTACAGACTGAGCTAGTTCCCTCACCTGTACTAGATCTACAGACTGAGCTAGTTCCCTCACCTGTACTAGATCTACAGACTGAGCTAGTTCCCTCACCTGTACTAGATCTACAGACTGAGCTAGTTCTCTCAACTTTAGTATATTTTACAGACTAAGCTAGTTCTCTGATCTGTAGTATATTTCACCTGTAGTATACCTATAGACTGAGCTAGTTCCCTCACATGTTCTGTATCTACAGACTGAACTAGTTGACTCACATGTTCTGTATCTACAGACTGAACTAGTTGACTCACATGTACTGTATCTACAGACTGAACTAGTTGACTCACATGTACTGTATCTACAGACTGAACTAGTTCCCTCACATGTACTGTATCTACAGACTGAACTAGTTCCCTCACATGTACTGTATCTACAGACTGAACTAGTTGACTCACATGTACTGTATCTACAGACTGAACTAGTTCTCTCACCTGTACTTTATCTACTATATTTTCTTCTACAGACTGAGCTAGTTCCCTTAAGTGTACTGTATAAACTGATACAGACTAAGCCAGGCCTTTGCCCTGGTATTGACCAGAAAGATTGGGCAGAGTAACATAAAACATTACTTATGATTAATGTTTCCCATGCGTCTGTCCCCTTAAGATTTGAAGCCTGATCAAAAACATTTTTTAAAATTCAACTCTGTCTCTCCATCCACCTCGATCAAAGCAGGCAGGCTGTGTAACAGTACAATACATTTTTCATTCCTATCCACTCTTTTTTTTTCTTTTCTTTCCTTTTTTTTTTTTTTTTTTTTTTGTAGTTCATATGAAAATCAAAGGTAAAAAGATGGAAAAGGGGAGTATGATTTTTTTTTTCCTCTACCAAGGCCGCACAGGGAGCTGATTTATGATCTGTCAAGGGATATGAGCCGCTGGATTCATAAAACAAAAAAGCAAATACAAAAACCAAATATGAGAAGTTTTTTTCTTTCTTTCTTTCTTCCCACTCTCCTTTTCGGCTTGCTACTTTTGCAATTTTTCTCTCTTTTCCCATCTCGTCATGGAGGATTCTTTGAGGAATATGTTCCAATTCTGTTCTTTAAATGAAACATTCAGGGTTGCTTGTGAAGAATAATTTACAGATGGAAGTCGGTAAAAGAAAAAGAAAAAAAAGAAAAAAACGGAATTCCATCAAAAAACGGTGGAGAAACAATTGGAGATATTCAGCACTCAGAATATATGATATATCAACACTCTGTAAGACTAGCTAGAGTAAAGCACAAAGAAAAGCCATTCTCTGTTGCCTGAATAGCATTCTTCACTGACTGTTCGCTAAACTAAAAGTGTACTTCAGACATTTGTATACCGCACTGCCGTCTGTTCACAACCATTTAACATATGGATGTAAAGCACTAAGTATAAAAATTTTCTGTGTGATTGTAGGAGGTCTTACCGATTTTGCATGGCGGTCCAACCAATTTTGCATGGTGGACTGCAGCGAGAAAACATGCTTCAATCTTTAATTTAAGTTCATTACCTTCAATGCTGATCATTGATTTCATACGTGCAATATTTTTTTTTTTTTCTCTTTACAATCCTGTTCATTTGGCAAAGGTTCATTTCCAGGGAAATGTGTAAGAAATTAATTCAGATTGTTATTCATACAATAGCGGTGTCATTATTATTGTGGGAAACCTGTATGAGAAAAAGAAGTGCCAGTAATAGCTCCTATAACTGCAGTGATTATGCAGGTTATGGAATGCCAGGGGTGCAAGGTTAGGTTGAAGATGTTTAGGAATGTTCTGGAGAGACATGTGTCCAGTTGGAGATGGAGAGGGGTTCAAAGTTTCTCCCATTAGTTAGGTCAAGTCTGCTGCAGAGGTACAGAAAGAGTCGTGTCCTTCAGGAAGCGAGAGCTCCGGGAATGCCGTGCGATTGGAAATGTAAATCTGGCCTGACAATGTTCTCCTGAGTGACTTATGTCGGCTCTGTGTGTCAAAGGTCACATGCCTCTGGAAAGACCTCAAGGTTAAGTGCCTTTCTCTGCACGCATTTCATAGCCTAAGCCTCATCTCTAAAGCCTCAATCTTTCCTGTAACGTCCTTTAAAGCCTCTACCAGGACAAGAGCTCAGGAAGAAAAAAAACAAAAAAAAACAGAGGGATATAATCATCCCCAGTGGTGTGTTTGTAGGGTTTGTGATGATGATGCTGTAAAAGTCTTAAGTCAACCTGAACTATATTACCAGAGGTCCAGCTATGATGCTGAAAAATACAGGTTGCCAATCACGTGAGTGTGAGAGAGAATGCATTTAATAAGATAAGAAAGATGCGGGACATCATACCCTGGATATTTGTTAAGTAAATGAGACATTTATTTAGCAGAGAGGATATTTATGTATATATGCAGGGCATTTTAATACACTAACAGAAGGGTGGATAACTGGCCCTGAGATGAGGCAGCTGATGGTGACGTTATATGAGAGCCAGTGCAGCTTAATCTGGTTTTAAGTTATGCATTCATTTATATTGTATGAAGTGAAGTGGCAAATTTCAGAGCTGATTTGTATTTGTCTGGACTGCATTTTTACTGTACCTTGTGATCATGTTCAAGCTACACGAAATGAGACACTTTTCCTGGGTTTCTCTGCTACGGCAAGAATTCGTATCTTGTGACTTCTCTCATGCTGAGAGGACAAGCAAAATTACAAAGAAAGCATTGCATGCAATTTTTTTCATACATATTATAAGAAATGGATCTGATATTTGACATTTTAGATAATAACTTGATAACATATTCTAAATATTCCTACCTGACCCTGAGAGAGAACAGCTTGTTTCTGTTTTTTGTTCAAACACATAAAGTAAACTACTATGCAGCAGTTAACATAGAGAGAAAAACAAACAAACAAACAAAAAAAACTTTTTAAACCTGTATTGAACAATGCAAGGCCGCCATCTTACCCTTACACAATGCAACATTTCTTGAATATTCCAATGTGGTTCTAGCATAAAAGTTAAAATGGTTAAATTTCTACCTCCCGTAAATATAGAAGTGCTACCCTGAAGGGTGCAGAGTCACAGAATGCAATCCCCTTTTGATGCGTGAAAAGAGCTATTAGACCTCGTCTCCTATTATAACGCTGCACAATCAAAACAACACTGGCCCTCAGCCAATGAGGTTTCAGTGTTGTTCTCCCCTGCTCACCCTGTTAGAGCTACTCTAATACTGCCACTCAGTGCATAAAAAGGGGGCAGTAAATTTTATGGTTAAGTGGCAAATCATTCATTAAGTGAGTTTATGGGCCTGAGCGTGTGACAGGTTCTCGCCCCTCCTCCGCTCTGAATGAGAAATCATTACTTCCTCTTTGACAGGACGAGGAAATCTCTCCATTCTGTCCACCACCCTGTTAGGTAAGGGATTGGAATTGATGGAAATGTCTGTGAATTACAGATGATCGTTACACACACACCCCCACAACTACACACACATGCACACACACGCACACACGCACACACACAAAACACTTTGCTGTTACCTTGATTTAGGGATGGTGTCTATCAAAATTATGTTATGACAATTTCAAATGCAGGTGAAGGTTAGCCTGCAACTGCCAAACCTTTGAAAATTTCACTTTTTATTCCTTTTTTTTTTTTCTTTTTTTTTTTTTAATGAAAGCATTCATAGCCAGAAGAGGAGCGGGCCTTTTGAGGACTTTCAGTTGCCAGAAATGTAAGAAAAGAACTAAGATATAAAACTTTCTCTTTTCTTTTTTTTTTTTTTTTTTTTTCAGGGAAACATTCATTTTCATGCTTCTTTAGCTTTAGCTTTTCTCAACATGAGAGGAAGGGGGTGGGGGGCATTGAAAATGGTTCACCTTTGTGCAGGCAAAGTGATAGGAGCCTTCACACAGGCCGAGACAATGAAACACAGAGGGGACTCAGCTTCACAAGCTTTAATTTCCCACTGTGTTCCAGGGTAATGTTCTCACCAATGCTAAAACAGCCATCCCACTAGCCAGGGTCAGTCTCCCACCACTCTTAACCTAAAAAAACCTGGAAAACAACAGTAATGTCAGACGGGTTTTTATCTGCGTACTCCTTGTTTTGCCACCCCCCCCCCCCCCCCCTCTCAATTAGAGCCAAAGCAAAATACAACAAAACAAAACAACAACAGAAAGAAAAAAAAAAGATACTGACACAGACACTGATCTTTCTCCACTGTTCTCTGTCTCTCTTACTGACAACCCGCAGAGATTAATGACACGTTTCATTAAAATGGCTTCTCCTATCTCATCCAAAGGGCTGGAGCCCAGCAATTTCCTGCTTTCAAGGTTCACGGCTTGCCCCTGCACTCGGGGGAAAATAAATAAATAAATGAATGAATAAATAAATAAATAAATAAATAAAAGAGAGATATTGCTGTCCCAATGCATAATTTTGTGGTGTTACACAATCAGAGGGAAGCAATTCCGTCTGGAAACCTTGAGAAGATTCATCTCTCTGTCTGCCCCTTGTAGTCTGGCTAACGGCTGCATGTGTGTGTGTGTGTGTGTGTGTGTGTGTGTGGGTGTGGGTGGGCACATAAAGCTGATAAAGCTCGTCTCACGGCAAATTGACAGAGCCATTTTGTTGTCCATTAGCTTTTAGGTGAACGGTTGCTTGTTGACTTGTAATATTTATAATCAATTCATATAAGAGAAGGTCGACCAGCTTTAAAATCGCCCCTTAAAAGAAAAAAAAAGAAAAAAGAAAAGAAGAAGCCTGTGTTAATGACTCAGAGAAGGGAATGGTGACATAGTGTCCGTGTCCCAATAGCTTGGAAATGCAGTTGAATCAAGCGGTCTGTGGGAAGGAAGAGTGAGGAGACTGTTGGCTTTGCGCCCAAGAGCTCTCAAAATCAACCCTGGTCTCCAAGAGGACGAAAGAGAAGTTGAGAGGTTTCTGTAACCTCCTGCCAAAGAGAGTTGTCTAATGCAATATGCTCAGAGTGCATGTACATAAAACACTACTGCGGAACCCACAACTCATATCCGCAGTCCTCTACGGGACCTGGTGCTCACACTAAATTACAGACCTTGTGTCAAAACCCCGGTCCTGGAGGACCACTGTGTTTGCTTATATTTGCTCAACCCAGACTTTACCACCTAATTTCCTTAATAACCTCACCTCCAAAATGAAGTAAAAGCTATGTAGTGAAATCAGGTGATGTAGTGCATGGCTTTATATATATGGAAATATATATATATATAATGTGGAAACTGCAGCCTGTGTGGACTGGGGCCTGATACCTGTACGCTACAGGTTGGTCATGGCACACAATGGCTCACTTTGAAAATAAAACACAAAACCGAGAAGTATTGAGATGTCAAAGTGAAAACTAAGAGACAGGTATGGAGAGCTATTGAAATGTTAAAATGAAGACCAAGAGACAGTTGCGGAGATAATGCAGAAAATAACGCTAGTTGTAAAGATCATTGGTGATTACAGGCGACATATTCCATGTAGTACCCCACCTCCCCCAAGCCACAGAGAAAGGTGAGAGAGAGCGAGAGAGCGAGAGAGAGAGAGAGAGAGAGAGAAGATTACAGACAAAATGAGCAGTGCTGATTCTGAATTTCTTTCCTTCCATTACACAAACCAAACGATTCCACCGTCTTATCGGCCGCTATCGGGAGCATATCAACTGCGGTGTTTATTTTAGCTTCTGATACGGCTCTGTTTACTATTACCGTAGCCTATTTTACAACAGATGTCTATCACCAACGAACGTTCATTTACTTCCTCCGCTCTCTGTCTCTTATCTCACCCCTCAGACGTTTGACTTTCATTCGACGAAGTCTTCTGCAAGTTCACGGAGCCAGGAAATGATTGGAGATCCAATTTCCCTCCCCGTGACAACCTATCTGCTTTGTGCTACGCTCTGTGGCAACCGCTTAGTTTGCAAACGCGAAAACCTGTGGTAATTCTTCAGTGACCATACAGAAAACAATGCAAGAGATCCAGAGCTCTAAATGAAAAAAAAAATGCCTTAAATTGGTTTTGGCAGGTCGTTTTTTTTTCTTTTTCTTTTTCTTTTTCGTTGTCGTGGTACACACTATTTGGTTTTACAAATGGTGTAGGTAGTTATTTGCGGCCATAGGCCAGAAATACTAAAGCCATTAAACACGGCACTCACACAAGCAAAAGCATGACCCCAGGATATAACAGACCAACAAACACTAACAAATAAAATGTACCATGTTGTGGGGTTTAACTCAAGTAGTGGTGTAATTGCAAAGTAGTCCTCCAAAACACCAAAATTAAAGAGCCATTCAAGCACTTCTCATTGGCTTCAGCCATATGTGTGTAATATAATAAAAAAAGCGATTTCTTAATTTGTACTAGATTATTTCAGTTAGTTCAAAATCCATACAAGGGCACTGGGCTCTTGAAAACACTTTTTGTCATGACACTGAAATATTTTCCTGGGCTAATGAGAGAGAGAGAGAGAGAGAGAGAGAGAGAGAGAGAGAGAGAAACCCTTGGAATTAGCAGAAATAAATCTTCTAAAGTTTTTTGAGTATTTAAGTAATTCCTGTAACGTCTACATCAAAGCAGGCGAGGCTGAAGGGTGAACATAAGCAATGCAGGGACGTGTTCATGTAAAAAGCGTTGTAGAAGCGTGTCAGATGTAGTGAGAGGACGTGCGTGTGTGTGTGTGTGTGTGTGCGTGTGTGTGTATGTGTGTATCTTTGTGTGTGAGACAGGGAAAGACGCGACTCTTTGTTTCATAGCATCAAAGCACGGTCATATATACATTTAGGATTTTCTATTTCCCCCACAAAAAAGGGTCTGTTGCAAGTGTTTGTTGAGGCACCAAAGGACTTAAAGTAATTATTTCAATTATGATGACATCAAATGCTCACATATGCTCACATTTCTGTTTTCTTCTTTTCTTGTGTTGGCTATAGCACTGCCAACACACACGCACACACACACACGCACACATACACGTACACACATACACAGAGCAAGCATCTAGAGGGGGGCAGAAAGAACAAAGGCAGTTTTGAGAGGAAAAGCCGATGAAGGGGAGTGTTTCTGTTCTTTGGTTTTAGTTCTCTTTCACTCTTTGAGGCGACTCTGGAGAAATATCCAGGACTGTTTGAAATGCCACCTTAATTTCTCTATCTGATCGATGGGAAACTCACAGAGAGACAGAGAGCATCTCTGCCAAGTATTCTAATCAGAATCTCTTACAGTTTCCTCACTAGAGACCATGCATGGATGGCAAACGTGTTGTAGCAGTGCTAGGGAGAGATGGGCTCTTCCCAGCATGCACTGTGGTTGTGTGTAGATAGTTTCTATTAACGTTATTGTGTTTATTAAGCCCACAGATGAGTCCCCCTGAAATGAGTTTCTTTTCTTTTTTCTTTTTTTTAATTTAAATAAGGTGTTCGGTATTTATTGCTCTGACTCTGCCTTTGTGAAGATGGGGTTAAAAAAACTGCACAAATGATTCTGTCATGTGCTGCTGTTGTGTCACTGTAGTGTCACAATTACATGTATTTCAGGCTCATTTGATTTTGATATGCAAAAATAAATACATATTTCATATCCAATCACAGAGCCTCACAGCCAATAACAGAGTCTCTCAGCCAATGACACCGTCTTGTGCGTAATCATGGGGTCTCCTGTCCAATCACAGAGTCATATGATTAAACATAGAGCATTGTGCTCAGATGCTGAGCTGTTTTGTTGGCTTAGGAGTGAATTGCTATAATGGAGATGAGTCAAGTCTTGCTGGCATCAGTAAAGTAAGGCTTCTGTTCTCTTATATTTGAGTCTCTTTTTAAATATATATTTAATAATTATAGCACCTTTGACCAGTGTCAATCTAGCTAGGCACTGAAATGCCCTGCCTAAAAGAGAGTTTAGGTCATTAGCAAACCAGAAATATCTAACAGAAATTTTAAAGCCCTGGTCCTAGCTGTTGTTACATCAGTCTAAATTAAAGTCAGTGCTGGTTTAGATGGACTTTGTGCAGGTAATTGTTGCATCCTATTAGCAGCACTCCATAATACACTCTACAATTTGCAGACTATACTCTGACAATTCATGTTCTAATTTTGAGGGTCTCAGAGGAATTTCTGATGAGAACACCTGAAAAGATTAGATGTTTCCCTGAATGTCTGCTGAAACTCCACTGAGAATTGAATCTAAGTGGAAACCAGGGTGTTTACTTCAGTAATTTGTGAACCAGTGAATTGGTGAGGCCCACTTTGTGAGGTACAGTAAATGAGAACATTACCAGTGGTTTATTAACGTTAGCTCACATACTGCTGTAACCAACTCACCAATTAAATTAATAAAACACTTTATGAAACACTGAAGTTGTTAGTAGTACTTTGTTATTGTGATGAAAACATCATGTACCATCCATAAGTCTGGACTGCTGTTATAGTGGACCCAACCTGCCACAATTGAAAATAAAAGAAATATGGAAATAAAGTTGCCCACTGTTGCTTTTTTTTTTTGGGCAGGTGAATCCTCTATATTCAGTTGATTCTTTATGAATGAAGTTCCTGAATAAGAAGACGAGTGGAAATGATCAGAAATGACATTTATAAATGATTCAGTGAGCGATTAGTTCTTAACATTTAAGGCTGGATTTAAAAGCTTTAGATCAGGAATTATGACTACTCCTGGACTTAACTGCATTGCGAATGGCGAATCTCCGTTCTAAACTTATCCCCTAACATTTCATAATTGCATTTTTTACTTCATTAAAAAGCTCTCTTTACTCAATGATGAAACCTTTTTGTGAAGAAAAAGGTCTAAAATGGTCGACTGACTATATCATCGAAAACCTTTTGCTTTCTCCACATTTCGTCTGGAGGTCTCCCTCTAGATCTTTCTCTGCTGCTTACATTTTGAAACCATTTTGAAGCAAAACGGAGAAAAAGGACCATTTTTGCACAAAAGAACAGAGGTCCCTCTATACTTTGAGAGGAAAGATAGCAGCTCATCTCCTGAATAAGTTTTCAGAGCAAGTGGGTTAAATACTAGCTTGTGAAGGTTCCTTCAACTCAGCAATACAGATTATAGTTTCCTGTTCCTCCATTACCATGACAATGACCTTGTAGCACATAATCCTTAGGTTGGAGATAACTGGGGGGAAGAGGGGAACAAAAATGTAGTTTGTGTCTGGGAAACCCACAGCTCTCATAACACTTTAGAGATGTGGTGGGAGAGGGGGACTGGCTTTTGATTGCTCTTCAATCCATTGACTCTAGCAGCCATTACATGGAGTGGATTTGTCTTTTTTTCCCCCTTTTGTTGGGGAAAATGGTCATTAGGTTCCATAAATACCCTGTATGAACCATTAAGTTCTACAGGAGCACTGAGTCTGTGTTGACTGATTTAATAAGTGAGCCAACTGTTCAAATTAAAATCCATCTAAACTTGGCCTGGGTTCTGCTATGGGCATTGTGACAGACTTCCTCAGGAAAGCTATTTTATTTTGTTTTATTTTGGGTTTCTTTCTTTCTTTCTTTGTTTTTTTTTTTTTTTTCTCTTTCCTTAATGGTTTAAAGAATGCATCTAAAATGTCGAGCAATATATTCTGCATTGAAAGCTAATGAGTTTTTCATTGGAATTGAGGTTTGTGGAGCTCTTTACTTCAAGCATGCGTTCATAACACAAAACAAATATGGGTTAATATATTTTTAATGCATCAGAAATTTGCCAAATGAGATTTCAGATATTAACTGCAGCATCATGTCAGCTTTGACATGTCCTCCTACATAACTTATGGCATCATGGCATCTGTTAACTCCATGCGTAGTTAAAGGGCTATTTATATTTGTATATGAGCACACACACACACACACACACACACACACACACATGTATATATATATATATATATATATATATATATACACACACACAGAGAGATAAGGATGCACACGCACACACACACACACACACACACATATATATACAGAGAGAGAGATAAGGATGCACACACGCTCGCACACACACACACACACACACACACACACACATATATATATATATATATAGATAGATAGATGGATAGATAGATAACATACAGATAAGATCTGAAATTCAAGAAATATTTAACTCTAATATAATGACTTGAAAAAAACATTAATTAACAAAATGATAAAAACACACACACACACATACACACACACACACAACCGAACTAAAAAAAACATTACACTGTGATAGACCCTATATTAAAATGTAATCACCTCTGTTCACCTCTGTTTCAGTGGCAAACTGAACCATGGCACCTGAGTTCTGAAGTGCTACTCCCCTCACATCTCAGAGCACCCATCATTTTCCTAGGCCAGCTCACACATTTCTCTGGGCGGGTTTTATTCCTTCTGCTGGCAGAGAAGAAACGCTCTCCTACCCCCAATGCCACGCTTCCCTCTCCCTGCTTCACCTTTCCCTTCACGCACCTGACCTTTCCTGTTTATTCCGGAGGCTAAGTACATCAGTCTTTATCTCGCTCCTCTGACACAATGCGTTAGTGCGTTCTTTCAGTGTCCTTCATACATGACACACGCCTACTGCCTGCTGGAGTACTCCGAGCAGACGCGTCGCCTTTCAGAGCTAAAACGCATTTCTCCTCGCGAAGAAAAAGCCAGGACTCGGCCGGAAAAAGCCAAAACAATGTGAGAAAGTGGAGAGGAATAAGGCTAAAAGTCAGAGGAGAAATGGAGCATCGAGTCTCAGAGGCGTAACATTTTATTTAGCCCCTCCATCCTCTTTCCTTTCCTTTTTTCTTTTTTGTCCTCCATTGTTTTTGTTTATTATTAAGTTGCCCTGGCCCTGACAACCTGAAATCGGCCTCAGCGCTGCCTCATATTTTCTCAGAAAGGTTTAGAATATGTGAAAATTAAATATTTCTCTTTCACTTTCTCACAACTTTTAGTTTATCCCAACAGAAGCCAGCCTAATGCGACTCATTCACTGGTAACCAGGTCCTAGATAGAATTATTTTGGGCTACAGTTTAAATGCTGGAGAGTCACAGGGTAGCAGGGTAGAATCAGGACATTCTCTTGATATTTGCTTTTCTCATATATGGTAATGGAATCAGTGAAGGAAACAGA
Organism: Chanos chanos; assembly: GCF_902362185.1. NCBI lineage: Eukaryota > Metazoa > Chordata > Actinopteri > Gonorynchiformes > Chanidae > Chanos > Chanos chanos. The sequence continues at coordinate 21,637,163 of NC_044503.1, forward strand.
ATGTTTTTGATATTAAGATACATTTGAAACTGTTTTGCACACACACACACACACACACACACACACACACACACACACACTTGTGCTGCTGAGTAAACAGATGAAAAGAGTCATTTTAATAGTAACTACATTCACTGTTTCCAGTGCTGTAATACAAATGGCATTAAAAACTATTAAATGTTTGTTAATATGTACTTACAATGTAACGACATAATAACAGCACAGCAGTGTTACTGTAAGTGTGAATAGCTTGCATATAAAGACCAAGAAATTGAGGTGGAAAAAGTACTTGACCCTTTCCTGTCGCGTAAAGGGCAGAAAAGAAAAAAAAAAAGTATAACAACGCTAAGAGTAAATGTCAACCAAACCTGACTTTTCAAACGTCATGAAAACTCGCTGTACTTGTACTGAAACATTGACAAGTTCATCACCTTGACCTCTTACAAACTCCGAGTACCACTGTTGTATTATACACCATGCAACATCTAACAAGTTTGTGTGTTTATCAAAATCTAGGCTTTATATCACACATAGACTATCCAATAGAAAATTACGGTGAGGAAGGGGGGCAGGCTTCAGTACCCAGTACCGTCCCAGACCACTGACTGTTATTAGCATTTGAAAGGCAAAGACATCAGCTAATGAAAATCCTGAAAATCTCCGTCTAACAGCTGTATTCAGACATTTGCAGGAGTTTGGAGGTCTACATAACAAAGTTCTGCAGGCATCCGAATACCTCCGACAAACAGCAGGTTTGGCGGAAGTTTACTTTGTCAGGATATTTCCAGATAAACCACTTTTCACGCAGTGCGTGACTGAATCTTGACATCCAGAGTGCTTTGAAATTAGCACAGGAATTCGTGAATTTACGTGTGGTTTGGACAATGCTTGTAGAAATGAGCGTAATGTTAGTCCTTGTAACATGGTGTTGAAAAGTCTGTTTGAAAGCTCAGGTTTATTGGTGTTTATTTGATCATAGAGATGACTCTGTTTAGGACACTGCGAAAAGAAAGAGACTAAAAAAAAAAAAAAAACTCTCACATCTCGCGTTTAATGTGTATGCGTGCACGCACGTGTGTGTGTGTGTGTGTGTGTGTGTGTGTTAGTCTCACGTACCTGTGTCTGGGTCACAGAGTTGTTCACACGGCTCGGTGGTTCTCTGTCCGCAGTAATCTCTCACCCACTGTGACGAGGAGTTGGTTTGGTAATACAGCGTCAGCTTGGCAGGGTTCAGCCAGTTGGACACGTCCAGAAAACTGCCCATGCTCACCACAAAACTGCTTCCTGAGACCAAGACACACAGCAAAATGCATTTTATCATTGAATGTGTTCTTCTGTGCTTTATTTTTCTTCTGCTCACAACTTCAAAGGAGTTCCCAAACTACTTAAAAAACACGTTCGTATCCTCTTGAAGATCATAAGAGGGCACATGTATGGCTCTCTTAGCTTCTACTGTCGTCTCTTTAGTTTTAAATGAACATAATGATCCATAGAGCACTTTTTGTTTGTTTGTTTGTTTTTGTTTTTCAAATCTCTGCAGGGGATATGACTAAAATGTTTAGCATGACATAAATTAATCCAGCATTTAAGATTAACTGTACTAACCTCTATATTTATTTGTGTGTGTGTGTGTGTGTGTGTGTGTGTGTGTGTGTGTGTGTTTGTGTGTGTGTGGATGTGTGTGTGTGTGTTTGCTGTTCTATCCAGATTATAGAGGTTAACAATTCTAATTAATTGTGTAGTTGCATTAAATGAACATCTAAAAGTTTTAGGTTTAAATTTAGTAATCTACATATGATTTTCATCACTTCTTATCAAGCTCAGACAAGAGTACCTTTTCCATTTGCTACTGAAAACAGCATACGATGAAATAGGCATAGCTACAGCTTTAAGTCCAACACTTCAGTCTAGCTTCAGGCGATGCCTAACAGTCACCAATATTTCCTCAATGCGTTTAGTTTATTCAACAATTTTAAATACAGAAGTAATTGCTATCTTCATTTTGGATGCTTGAAGCTGCATTGGCTTATAACGTAGACTAAGGGTCAGAGAAAATTAGTTGCAGCGAATTATGTGTGTGTGTGTGTGTGTGTGTGTGAGTGTGTGTTTAAATATTTCCCATATACACACGCACACTCACTCTCTCTCTGATCCAAGGCTTGCTATGGTAAGCACCTGTTCTGCTGATGTGTGAACAGAAAGGCTTGTAGAAGATAAGAACGAAAGCTTTAATTAAATGGCTTTGCTCTCCATAATCGCTTTCTCCTCGAACCCTACCGCTGGAGACCAGGACTGGCTCCTACTATCTGCTTAGCACCACGTTTAGGGACCCTCGCGGATCCCCACGGTCCAGGCAGGCGACGCTGGAGAAATTACGCACAGACTGTGTGAACAATTTATGTTACTGGATATTCCCCGTAGCTCAAGGAGCGTAGGACATGTCAGACCTATTTGAAAACTTCATTATCTTCGAACAACGCTGCTCGCAAAGCGCTAATCTTGAGCTTGCGTATGGTCTAATATTAAGAAATTATGACAGAGTTGTCATAATGCTCTCCCTGTGAGGTTTTCTACTCCCTAACTCAACCGTCTAAACCGGGTCATGGACCAAGGTTTTTTGTGTGAGAGAAAGAGGACCCTGGCGTTTATAGCGCTCTTCACTCCGCGTTTTGAGTACTCTATGAATGGAGCCATAGCTTTCACTGACAGCTTTATAGTTCGTTTTAAAACTTGTTACCTGCACAAATGACAGCACCCCCTCCCCTCATTCATGAGTGTCACCCTGTTCATGCCTGCCTGACAGACTCATAAACATGTTTATTGTGAGCTGAGGATAAACGTGTTGTAAGTAGTGAGGAATGTTTACCGTGCATTATGTCAACCGACGCTATGACGAATATCTGACTGTTTCCGTCCTTTAAGTAATCCGCATATCTGAGAGGAGCGCGTGTCAGCAGTCCAAAGCATTCACCCGTCAAAAGATCGAGCTGATGAAGCAGAGTGTAAGGAGTTGCAGTGTGGTGTGAGAGTGTGTGTAGAAACAGGTGTGTGTTATCATCAACACTTGTTCTTAGTTAAATTTATGGATACTGACGAATGAATTGACATTAATATTTCCATATTTTAGTACTGATTATTACAGGGGGAATTTCACAGAGGCTTGTTCATATTTGTTTTAATTACTTGGCATTTAACCCTGTGGACCTGCTTTAGAGTGTAGCCCTGTTCTAACTGCTGCATCGTCAGCACATCTCTTCCTGAGCATGAGCCTGGTCGTTGACTCCGACACATCTGCTGGACGTGACTCACTCAGGCAAACTAAACGATGAAGCAGCACACTTCTGAATCAGGTCAGCCATGCATGGAGCTTTAGTTCACCCGGTAAAGAGAAAACGCTCTCTGCAGGCTAAGTGAGATTAAACCGTCCGATTTGGACCTTAGTGCAGAACAGATGAGAAACGTACGCGTCAGAACGTTGAGCGTGCTTACCGTCGGCGACGAAATGTTCAGGCACGTGGAGGGTGACCTTGACGGAGAGAGGACAGGTGGATTGCGTGCCGTAGACCACGGCCAGAACGCATGTGCTCACAGTGATGAGTGTCAGAGTGGCCTTGTTCACTGGGCTGTGGGGACAACCTGTGGAAGACAAGACAGAGAATAATAGAAACATTAGACAGAGGTGGAGTGGTTTGATCTTTGATTTTCTGCTTCTTCTCTAATGCCTAATAATCTGAGAGTTTAGCTTTCCCTTAAAAAACAAACAAACAAACAAATATACAAAAGCAATACACTAGATAGAAGAAAAAGAATCTTGATAAAGGCCCTGACAATAGTGAATGATAGAGGAATAGATCTAAGAGCATTTAGAGGAGCAAAACCAGGTTCATCCAGAGGTTCAACTGTGAACTCTCTGTTAAAAATAACTTTACAATAAGTATATATAGTATTAATGTGGTCTTGTTATTAATCTGTATGACATCATAATATTTCATTATATGCTGTGTAGCTGAGTAAAACTATGTGAGACCTAATTGCATACCAGCGTTAATGATCTTGTGTTCAAGTTTTGCAGAGACTTTTTTTTTCGAGGGAAGGTTTGCCTACACATGCACGCACACACACACACACGCACGCACACACACACACACACACACACACACACACAGTTGCATTTGTTTCAGATGAGGAATTTTGGCTTAGCATTTGAAAACAATAGTCGTATTTTTAGGAGTGTGTGTCTGTGCTCTGTATTGAATAAATGACAGCCAAATTAACAACAGGGAAACACAAGCCGTGCAAGTGGAGAGCACTGCTCGGAATGAGTAATAACCCGACCTGTTGGTTCCAGCTATACGTAACTTATTATGATCATACAAGAGTTATAAACTAATTTCCTTTTTTTTTTTAAGAGTAAAGATTGAGGATTTTTTTTTAATTAGTTAGATGCAAACTGTGCCCACATGTTCATATACACCAGTTTATATCCACACTTTACTAATCAAATCCATACATATTTTACTTTTTGTGGATCTTTTGTATTTGCATATACATTCTTACATATCTTTTCTGTGAAAAATGAAAACATATCATTTCCAAATATCCAGATATCTTTTGAAAACCCTCTATTCTTAGTTCCAAACATGAGAGTGTGAAGTAGGTGGTGTTGGTATGAAAAGGAATTGCGTGTGTGTTGAAAAAATAGGCTAGTTGTTGTTCGCAACGGACACAAGCTGATTAGAATGCAAGCAGATGGATAGAAGAAAATTAATTTACATCCAAGACAGGAAAAAAAAAAGAAAGAAAAAAAGAAAAAAAAAAAAAAGCACTTGGCAATTGAGTAATTAATGCAACAACACACTGTGTACAAAGTGAAAGGCAAACAAACATAACATTTGCATGAAGCAATTTATAAATTTCACTATGCTGGAATTGTGGGGATGCTGGATTCCTGCGGGGTTGCTAGTGTCTTGTGGGGACATTAGCAATTCTTAATACAATGCTGTGAACAGTTTGATCATCTCTGCTTTCTTTCTGTCTTTTTCAATTTATTTATTTATTTTTTTTAAACCCTTTATAAATGTTTTGTTCAAGACATCTCCGTTTAGTGAGGAAGCTAAGTCATTGTGAATGGGAAACGGAATCTTTCTGTGGCCACTGAGTGCTTGTGCATACACAGTGTCCTTGTGAGGACGTTGGGCCCTTGTGGGAACAGTTGGTCTTTGTTAGGACATTAAGTGTTTGTAATGACAAACTTTGGGGCACAAACCTCTTTTGAAGATGTTAGCTTCTTATGAGGATACTGATCATTAAAGAAATAAAACAAACAAACAACAACAACAACAACAACAACGACAACGACAACGACAGCAACAACAAAACAACAATTCATACATCTTCACAGAATTAATGATGGTTACATCCTAACAATAAGAGCATACAGTATGTAACTATTCTTTGTGTTCTTTGCAGATGCACTTTCTTTTCTTTTCTTTTTCTTTTTGACTTGCAATTTAAAGCTAATTACACAAGCTATTCATACACTGAATATGTAACATATACACTCAGTGTGTAGACTAAATCTTCCCCAGAATGACACTATTGACTCAGGTGTCCATGACAACAGTTTGGAGGCAGTAGTCCCATCTGTGCCAGAGAGAGGCTGAATAATTAGACTTGTAAGCAGACCCTCAATTACAGTAAAAGCCCAGAGAGCACTGTAACGCATGTGTCTGCACGACAGCATGGAACCACACCGCACACACCTAAACACACGCAAACAAACAACAACAACAACAACAACAACAAAACACGCACCTTTTCCTCCTTCTGAAAACTCTCTTTTTAACACTCTTTTTTTTTAATCACTTTGAATGATAAACACAAAGACACAAACACCCCCTAACCCTACGGTCCCCCTCCTCTCTCTCTCTCTCTCTCTCTCTCTCTGAGGATTGTGCTAGACCTTGACTATGCTGCTTATCTGGGCTTCATGCCTGTGTCCTTCACACCTCCATGCTCATGGTGTCCAACTAAAGCATCTTTCTCTCTCTCTCTCTCTCTCTCTCCCTCTCTCTCTCTCTCTCTCTCTCTCTCTCTCTCTCTCCCTCTCTCTCTTTCTCTCTCTCTCTCTCTCTCTCTCTCTCTCTCCCTCTCTCTCTCTCTCTCTCTCTCTCTCTCCCTCTCTCTCTTTCTCTCTCTCTCTCTCTCTCTCTCTCCCTCTCTCTCTCTCTCTCTCTCTCTCTCTCTAAAGAGTTGCCTATAGCACTATTAAGAGTGGGAATAGCAATATTGACAACCTGCTGAGAAATAAGTGTACACAGCCTCACACAAAACCATTCGCTCTGTTTCTCATGCATGCACACACATCCAGGGCCTTCTCCCAAGAGCCCAGGGGTCCATTTTCCACCCTTTCCTACAGCTCAGATCTTTATTCACTCTCTTAGGTTTAAATAGAGAACCAGCGCCTCTCCGCATGAGCACTAACACATGGGGGGGCTGGGGGTGGGGGTGCCATAGATTTGTTAAAGAAGGAGTTTTGTTACCAACAAACAGCTTCTTTGAAGAAGGGGACACAACATTGTATTATTATTATTATTATTATTATTATTATTATTATTATTATTAGTTGGTTAGTTAGTTATTAGTTCAATTGTTCTAAAGTTCTAAATGTGCTCTCAATATCTTATTCCATCAAACCACTTCCCTGATAAAGTAATACCCTGTCTGGTGTCACAGCCAGAAATAAGCGACAGTAATTTTACCTGACAGAGATCTAGAGGTCTGGCAGTGGTCCTGCCAGCTTATGTGAAGTCTTAGTACTCATCATGTGAGTCATTTCTGCCATGTCGCCCTAGTGCTCAATTTTACAAATCCTGAAGTATTCCATAGATATTCATATTCAGAATGTCACACTGACAAATACCAGTTTGGTAACGTCTTACTTTTTACTTGTAAATTTCAAGATTTTTCTTTTTTGACCTGAGGAATGTAGACTATCCCTGAATGTGTAAGACCCCAGCATGCTGGTTCTGATTTGTAGCCTCCTTCACGTTTTTCTTATGTCTTAGACCTCTCCGGTCTTGTTTTATTCACATCTTCTACACTCTGCTCTTGTATCATAGGGAGTGTTTGAAATGAACTCATGGCTTTGACGCTACAGAAAATTTTTACCATTTTACAAGCTGCTGCACCCCACTGCACATAGGACTGAGGTGAAGGCTACCACTCAATTTAAGGGCTGCCGAGGAGAGCATGAAAAAGGTGTGTGTGTGTGAAAGAGAGAGAGAGAGAGAGAGAGAGAGAGAGAGAGAGAGAGAGGAAGAGAGAGAGAGAGAGCACAAAAAAAGTTTAAAAGTTAAAGAAACTATCTCCCCTGTCTCCTGAGGTCAAAACACATTACCTATCGCACAGCGGTGTAATGGGTTGTTCTACACCCTAGTACTACATCGCGGCACGGCCTGAGGAAAAAAAGCTGAGATTTTCAATTAAACAATCATTCTTGGTGTCAACGTGTTGAAGAGTTGTATCATAACTCTTTTTGAGAGAGAGAGAGAGAGAGAGAGAGAGAAATGAAATCCTGAAATTTCAATAAGAGCCAGCGCCAAGGTCAGACGCTAGACTCAGCAGATGTTCCAACACTTTCTCTGTCAACTCTTTAACATCCATGTGTGCGGTGGTACTATCTATTCAAATGAGTCCAAGTGCTAATAACAGAAAAACTGTGACCTTGAACAGACGGAAGCTTAAGGTCATGTAGCTTTACGTGATGCTATTCTGACCCATCCAATCGTGGAACAATGGCCCGTAAAATATTTTGGCCATTCTTTGTGAAATTCCACTTTGTTAAGCATCACGGTTCCACTGTTGTGTTGTGGGGCCATCAAGGCAAAAAAGTCAGGGGGAGGTTTGAGATGGGGAGCTTACTTCACCGAAACTGTACGACCAAAGATGTGCAGAGCAGGGCAGTATTTTCAAGGTTTGTCTGGTAGGCACCAGCCGTGGTGTCAGGTGTCAATCACTTTTGGATCATCTGTCCTCATTAAAGCACCAGAGCACATATGTGATTGTATAACTGTGGCAGGCAATCTTACATGGTCTTGAATCACAGAGATGCTGTGTTTGCCATCAGTGTTTTTAGGTTTAGAATGTGTTTTCACATGTGACTTTGAGATGTAGGCCTTATGGATATTACACTGAAAATGTTGTCCTCTATCTTTTCCATTCTCTCTCTCTCTCTCTCTCTCTCTCGCTCTCTCTTTCTCTCTCTTTCTTTCTCTATCTGTCATTCTGGTAACACTCTAAATTGATACGTACCAAAATCAGCCATGTTAAATTGTCTCTTACACAGTGAAACTGGATCGAATTTTACACTTAAAGAGTAAAAATGGAGTAGAGATAGGAGTTCATTGCATGCTGCTACTTTTTTATTCCTATGCTTTCCTAGCAGCAGTGTCATTATTATTATCATTATTGTTGTTGTTGTTGTTGTTGTTGTTGTTGTCGTTGTTGTTATTATTGTTATTAGTAGCAGTAGTAGTAGTAGTTGTTGTTGTTGCTGTTGCTGTTATTGTTAACGTTCTCTTTGAGGAGCATTTTACGCTTCAGTTTCAGAAGTGAACAGATGAAGAATATTGTATCACTGAGTAATGATGATGTAATGGTGCCCTGTTTGATTTACTGTGTTTTTTGGTTCTCTCCAGCTCCTGTGACAATGCTCTCCTATCCTCTAAAATGTTACTGTTCTCCACCTGTTCATTCTCCTAAACATTTCATATCAGAAGTAGCATAGTAAAAGTAGCATAAGCAAAGAAAAATATTTACAGACCAAACAAATCACAGAATGACTAAAAAGTAATAAGTAAGAATTCTGCTTCAAGGCAGAATTAGTGTGTTGAGGTATCATATTTTACAGTGCAGATTAGTCTAGTTTTTTTTTTTTCTTTTGCTCCATTGTTTTTCTCATGTATCATTAAAATTACTGCAAGACAAAAATCAGGCATACAATTTTCTGAGGCATCAGGTATCTGCATGGATTGGCAGATTATTTGAAGTCTTGAAGTAAAGTAAACAAATAAACAATCAAATGCACGAGTAAGCGAGTAAATAGTACACCAATAGATTTTTTTTTTTTTTTATTCTAAATGATTTTCTAAACTGTAAAAACCAAAAGTGGTTCCTATGTCACAAGACTGTTACATACATCCAGTTGAATGAGCCAAGAGAAATGTTCAGATAGTGAGCCGAATTAAAGCCAAGTACGAAAGCAAAGGAAGAGTTTAGAAATGATTTTATTTCATACGACGATTGAAACCAACTGGCCCGTGTACATTTTGGTCAATTCTATTTTCCTTTCAGAAACAGTGATGAGAGAATGAAAAACAAATGATGTTTTGATTTTAATTTCAAAATCCAAAAATGAATAATGGAAAAACAAGTCATATTTTTGTCTTCCTGCCCAGAAACAGCATATACAAAAATTTAAAATAGACTTAATTTTAATTTTCTCCTTTGTAAAACCGAAAATAAAATAGCATGAAAACAAAAACAGAAAATAGGCCGTTTTTTCATTCTCTGACATGGTTGGTGCTAGATTGGATCAGCCGGATGGATGGGAGGGAAGGGTGCTCTGAACTGTGATTGGTTATAACCTAACCCTACCCCTACCCCTACCCCTACCCCTACCCCTGACCATAACCCTAACCAATCGCAGCAGCGTAGCCTGTCTCTGGTTGTGGTTGATGAATTTTGGAAATGTAGTGTGGCAGAAGAAAACTCATTAATATTCATAGAAAGTGCTACCTGATTGACCGATACAACGTTCCTGCTCTGACATGTCACGTGCGAGCATAAAGCCTTTCGAAACCATGGCAACCTTAAACTGCTGTCATCACAGAATTCCCTTCTGAGGAGATTTAAATCCTATTGACTCCTATTGACATCAGACATTAGACATCCTGAAGTGCTCATTGTACAGTATATAAAAATATGACAGGTGTGTTGTAATAAAAATGAGTGGTGCCTACTTATGCAGTCTTTCTGCACTGTGAAGAGGGAAAACCCAGATATTCACATGTTTGTGATAAATGACAGATTCTTTCTTCATGCAAAATAGATTTGGGGTTTAAAATTCAATCAAGCTGGTTATTTTAGGGGTTTGGTGAAGGTGGGTCATTTTTGACCCTTAGGACAAGCGGATACAGAATGTTAAGACTACAAGGGTTAAAGTTAGCGTTAGCCAACATTTGCTTGTTGTCATGTCTCAGCTGACAAAATGATAAACAGTGATGTAGGCTAGTATACAAGAGATTAATAACAATGTTTCAAGAGATCATTTTCTGTTTTGTTGTCTTGAGGGAGAGCATGCCAATTTTGATGTCATATCTGCAACAGTGCGGGAATGTTGTGTCGGCCAATCAGGCCGCACTTCTTTTATGAATATTAATGAGTCTTCGAAAATTCACTGCCAGTCCAGCCAGCCAGCCAGGTGTTTGAATACTGGAACACCGACGCTCGTGCACCTACACCTTCTGGTTTCAGAAAATGAAAAAAACAGGATATTTTCTGTTGTTTGTTTTCTTAAGATTTTATTTTCTGTTTTGCGAAGGAGAAAACGAAAATCAAGTCCTTTTTGAATTTTGTATATGCAATGGCTGAACAGGAAGATGAAAAAATTACTTTTTTTGTTGTTGTTGTTATTCATTTCTGGAATTTGAAATGAAAATCAAAACACCATTCGTTTGTCATTTTCCTATTTCCGTTTCTGAAAGGAAACCAGAATGACCAAAATGTACACGGATCCCGGACCATGCACAGATGAACTGATCACACTGAATAATCAGTTTGTCATGCACAGTACCACCCTTCCACCACCTAGGGTGTCTTTTTGACTAAACGCTTGCTTCTTAAAATGTAACAGTTACTTTGATCTATTTTTGCAACCTTTTTGAGCCACTGGGAGTGTCTGCTGGGGTTATTTTCCACGTTGTTGATTTCTGTTTTCTGCTCATTTTCTGATTATTGTTTATTTTTTCCAGTACCCTTGAATATCACTCTTTTATGAACAAGCCTTTAGAGAATGTTCTGTCAGGATACTGTTTTACAGCTGCCCCTGAGGGCCGGACAAAGAGCTTAGCTAAAACACTGCTAAAGATAAGCCTTTGTTAAGAAAAAAAAAGAAAAAAAAAGAAAAAGAAAAAAAGAAAAACCCTTGTAAAAACTCCCAAGGCAGCAGAAAGCAGAAAATAAACAGAAACATAACAAGATGCATGTGGTTGATGAAATCCCTGTCATAACATAACATTAAAAAAAAAAAAAAAAAAAAAAAAAAAAAAAAGCTTATTCCTCATGTCACTGTTAGAAATGAGGAACAAGTTTTTTGTTTCGACATAATCAGTTATGGCTTTGTCAAATAAAAAAAGAAAAAAAGAAAAGAAAAGTTGCACCTTTACTGCGTCTTCGACCTCTGTGTTCTGTGTAAAACCTCAGCTGTGTTTCCTCATCTGCTTCTGAACCCGAATCTCCGTGACGACCAAACCTACCGCCTGTTTTCAGAGGAAAGACAGGAAGAAGGAAAGAAAGAAAGAAAGAAAGAAAGAAAGAAAGAAAGAAGGAAGGAAAAGGAAAAAAGAATAACCAAACAATGGGTAAAAATGTGCTCTTTAAAATACAAAATTCTTCTCAATTACCCTGACCAAGCCCAATCTGGAACACGCTTCATGTGCTATAGCATTAGCAGAGTCTTGTTTTAAACCAAAGACTCCAAAGTCCAAACTTTCTGACATTTGCCAACAGACTGCAGCAACATGGTAACATTAGGATCTCCCAGTACCACAATTCAACTCTGTAGCCATGGCTGAAGGAACAAGACTGTCACTGGGAATAAAAGCACCTCGGAAACAGGCACACCATCAATGTTCAGTGGCGACGCATTTATGAATTTTTTCAATAGCAAAATTGAAAATATCAGGCAAACAATCCAGGCTATAAATTTTAAACCAGATAATTTGATCACTAACACTGTAGATAACAATATAACTAGGCCTATATCAGATCAGCGATTAGAATGTTTTACTCCCCTTCAGGCGACCGAATTGACCTCACTAATTTCTTCATCAAATTCACCAACTTGCGTACTAGATCCCTTACCTACACGTTTCCTTAAGCAGATACTGCCAGTAGTCATCGAACCGCTTTTAAAAATAATCACTTCCTCCCTTAGTACTGGCTATGTACCAAAATCTTTTAAACTAGCAGTTATCAAACCCCTAATTAAAAAACCTGACCTTGACCCCTGTTCATTGTCCAACTACAGGCCAATATCTAACCTCCCCTTTATTTCCAAGATCCTAGAAAGGGCTGTAGCACAGCAGTTATGCTCATACTTACATAAGAATAACATCCATGAACTGTATCAGTCAGGATTTAGGCCTCATCACAGCACAGAGACAGCACTGGTTAAAGTTGCAAATGACCTCTTACTGGCCTCTGATCAAGGTTGTGTCTCCTTGCTTGTGCTACTTGACCTCAGTGCAGCCTTTGACACCATTGATCATACCATTCTCCTTGATAGACTAGAAAATGTTGTTGGAGTTAAGGGCACGGCCCTCTTATGGCTTAGGTCCTACTTAACTGATCGTTATCAGTTTGTTGATGTAAATGGTGAGTCCTCTGCACATACTGAGGTAAAGTTCGGAGTCCCGCAAGGTTCTGTTTTAGGCCCACTGCTTTTCTCTTTATATATGCTACCTCTAGGTAATGTTATTCGTAAACACGGTATTAGCTTCCACTGCTATGCTGATGACACACAATTGTATGTCTCAGCGAAGCCAGACGAGAGACACCAACTTAACAAAATTGAGGAATGTCTAAAGGATATTAGGCACTGGATGCTTATGAATTTCCTCTCACTCAACACTGAAAAAACAGAAGTACTTGTACTAGGATCACATGCAGCTAGGAGTAAGCTTTCCGACCACATAGTTACTCTGGATGGCCTTTCTCTTTCATCAGGTGTGGCAGTAAAAGATCTTGGTGTAATTATTGACTCCAGTCTTTCATTTGAAGCTCATGTAGATAATATTACCAGGATAGCCTTCTTTCATCTTAGAAATATTAACAAGATAAGAAATGCATTGTCATTTCAAGATGCTGAAAAATTGGTTCATGCTTTCATTACCTCTAGATTAGACTACTGTAATGCCTTACTGTCTGGATGCTCTATTAGGTGTATAAATAAGCTACAGTTAGTTCAGAATGCAGCGGCCAGAGTTCTTACTAGAACCAAAAAATATGATCACATCACCCCTATCTTATCCACACTGCACTGGCTCCCAGTCAAATCTCGTATTGATTATAAAATCTTACTATTAACATATAGAGCATTAAATGGTCTTGCGCCACAGTACCTGCGCGAACTCCTGGTCTTTTATGATCCACCACGCCTACTTAGATCAAAAGGTGCAGGCTATTTGTTGGTACCTCGAGTTATGATGGCTACAGCAGGGGGCAGAGCCTTCTCTTACAGAGCCCCACAGTTATGGAATAGCCTCCCAATTAATGTTCGAGACTCAGACACAGTCTCTATGTTTAAGTCAAGGCTGAAAACTTATCTGTTTAGCCAAGCCTTTTGCTAATAGCTCTTTACTAGGCAAAGGAGCAGATCTGGAGGGTTCTCGGGCATAGATTGTTTGGTGAACTGGGATGTTTGGATGCTGTCGCCCCCCCACTTTAACATGTTCACTCAGGTTTGTTGACTGTGGAGTGGGTGGCCGCCTTGTGTCCCAGAGTGCCATCATGTCCATATTACCTTCTAGCTCTCCCTTTAGCTATGCTGTACTAGTTAGTCTTGCTGGAGTCCCTGCCTGCACTCGGCACACGATGTATATTTACCTTAACCATTATGTGGAAATGAACATCTAACAATGTGCCTCTCTCTCTCGCTCTCTCTCTCTCCCTCTCTCTCTCTCCCTCTCTCTCTCTCTCTCTCTCTCTCTCTCTCTCTCTCTCTCTCTCTCTGTCTCTCTCTCTCTCTCTCTCTGTCGAGCCACACATGCTACTCCTGAGACACCAGTGATCCTGACTCCTCCCGCCCTCTGGACTGACCCATCCTGGTGTTATCATCTTCCATCCCCCGTCAGCCTCCTGTCTACATCGCCATCCCCTTTGTTCATGCCCCAATTTACTTTCAGCTGTAACTGCCCACGTGGTCGGCACCTATTGCACACCTGTCTGACTAAGGAGGGGTCTCCTCTCTCTGTGGTCCTCCTCAAGATTTCTCCCATTTTCCCATTTCCCTCTTGGGTTTTTGGGGAGTTTTTTCTTGCCCGCCATGAGGATTAAGTCAGGGGGTGCCGTCATATTTTGATTTGACTGTTGTGGCCTGTAAAGCCCTTTGAGACTGTAAACAGTGATATTGGGCTCTAAATAAACTTGAACTTGAACTTGAACTTGAACTTTTGAAATGTGTATAAACTGTCAGGCCATGTAAAACACCTTTATTTCACACCACGTACATGTGTGTCTCAAGGCAGTCTGCCATTAATTATAGCTTTTTATTTCTATTTATTTATTTATTTATTCATTTATTTCTTTGCAAATCTCTCAGATTTTTTTCATGCATATTATTCTAATAATTTTCACTTTGTCCGAGCAGACAATGCCAAGCATGTTAAAAACAAACGAACAAAAAAAATTAAATAAATAAAATAAATTGAGAATGCCTAATTATTTTGACACTTGTCAAGTCTGATCTGTAAATTTAACCTTACGAAATTTGTGTGATAACACTATACCTCACCCTAATTAAATGTTACATGTCCGATGTGACAAATTCGCCAAATACAGGCATGCATAAAAGAATGATTGAATAAATAAATAAATAGGATATTAAAATTACTGCAGATGGCAGTCAGCGCTGCATGAATATGATGTACCTTAGTTCAGATTTCTTTATGTAAAAATTTGCACAGACCTACAGATCTTTTTTTTTTTTGAGCAGAGAGAGAGAAATAATCAAATAATCTTAAGATCTTTTAAAACTTGAAAAGTTAAACTTTTGTTCCTTCCTACGCGCAGCATTCACAGTTGAGGCTGAAAAGTAGAGAACAGAGGAAAGCACTTGAAGCTTTAATCTGCCTCGTGAGGTTATTGGAGGTTTGGACAGACAGGAAATGAATGTGTCTCTGGTCCCCTCCCAGGAGAGACGGAAAATGCCGGCGAGAGTGAGCTGTGTGCCACCGACAACTGTCTGCGCACAACAAAAACAAACCCAGCTATACATCCAGAATCTCTTCACTGGCTATACCGGCCTAAAGGGTTTTGCTCTTTATTTATGTAAAGGTTAACTATGACGACATCAAACGCGCAAAAGAATTCATTTCAATCTTCAGCGCTATCAGTGGATAGAGGAAGGTGCATTATAAGGAATGGATCTATCCAGGATCATTAAAGTCGAACTGATTTAAGTCACGTCTGTTGATCTTCTTAGATGCTTGTATTGTGTGCTCGTGTGCTTTTACAGGTCGTGTCCAGGTATCTGGGAATGTTCTAGATTTGTTTGGGGTTTTCCCAAAGGCCTACGTCTGCACAGCTCTTGAGTAAATAATAATAATAATAATAATAATAATAATAATAATAATAATAATAATAATAATAATAATAATAAGGTCCAGTATTTTCCAATATATTTCTATTTTCCTCCAAAAATTCCTCAGCAAGAGAATGGCAAAAAAAGAAAAAAAAAAGAAAAAAAAAATATGTTGAAACCTTTCTATCAAGTGCTACAGTTTGCAGTTCAAGAAACTACAGTACACAGTGAGGCCTCTCCGGTTGTAATTTGGCTGTAGAGGGCTCTTCTCCAGTCCTTCTGTCAGCCGTATCCATCAGCGAACGCAACTGGAGTGAGATTGACTGTGAATGTAATAACTGACAGAGTAGTCAGAACTCAACGTCAGTTTCCCCCAACTCTTTACCTATTCATTTTTCGGAAATGACTGAATTTTCATCTGTGCAGATTTTTTTTTCCAGGTCCATTACCAAAACAGCTTTCATTTGTTATTGTTTGAAAACATATTCAATTATTTATCTATTTGTTTTTTGTAATGATCCTAGATATCTCTTGCTCTAAATATTCTGAGGAAAGTAGAAATGAAGGGTCGTTGGGAAGAGAGAGGGAGAGAGAGAGAGAGAGAGAGGAAAAAAGCAGTTAGAGAACACTTGCAGGCTTGAAGCTTCATGCATGTCAATTTATTTCCGATCTGAGTTTTTCGTTCCTTTGTAGAGGAATCTCTTTGCTGTTCCCTGAAGCACACTCCACACAAAAATAAATAAATAAAAATAAAACAAAACAAAACAAAACAAAAAACAAAAACAAAAAAACAACAACAAAAAAACCCACATCTCTCCATTTCAAGCACTACAAACACAGTCGTTTCTGTGGAGAAAGGCCAAGAGTGACTAAGTCCAATTACCGTGAAAATTCCTACTTGGCTCCAAAGCGTGCCTGGCAGTTTGCGTCAGTGCATTAGGAAAAAAAGTGTTAGAAACACCAAATCATAAGGTGTACTTACAGAAAAAAGGGGCCCTTCTTATGTATAGGCCCCTTGGAAACACTTGTATTTAGGTAGCTAAGGGAATTACCATACTCAGTGGAGTTTGATGGAGAAGAGAAGCTTTTTTTTGTGATTTTATGGGGGGAAGGGGGAAATTTTGACCTAGAAGGCTATATCTAAGTGTGCTCAATATATAAAGCAATGGAAAAAAAAAAGACAAGCTGCAGGCACAATTGCTTCTCCTGTTGCAGACCTGCACACTTCAAAGCAGTTTTGTTCAATGGAGTACTCTGAAGACACTCTATTAATGGCAATGGTTAATGGTTACATGGCAATTGGGACTCTGAAGCAAAGGGATGATGGCCTCTTAGTGGTGTCGCTAACAAGGACCATAAAAGCGGACTGGAGCAATGTTTAGCATTTGCAAATTTCAGACACACTGACATAAAAAAAAAAAAAAAAGGCACATTACCCTCTATAGACATTTGGATGCATTTCAAGTTTATGCAAACGCAGTGACCATGCGTGGTCTTCCTGCTAAACATATGTAACTGACCCAGTCAAGTTTCAGATTTCTCTCTGTAACCCCATTCCGTATGCTTCTGCTGCACTGGGGACACATTTTACTGATACACACCCTCACGTACAACCTTTGAGCATGACCAGTGTCCTAAAAGGTTTTACTCTGAAGCAGTTCACACTATTTGCATGTCTTACTGAGACCAGACCAATTCTCCACAGACATTTTGGAATTATGGGAAATTCAAATATTTTAGTACTTGAATGACTAAATGGCTACTTGAATGGCTAATCATCATCATCATCATCATCATCATCATCATCATCATCATCATAATGTATGACTGGTACTTTGTAAACTGTAAAAAAGTATTTTAGTTTTATAGTCCCCCACATTCATATAATCTACAATGACTTCGCTTATTTAGTCATAAACATTCACTAAAGTTAATAAACAAATACGACCCTTAGTGGTGTCCCAGTCTGGAAGTGTCTGGACAACAATTCCAGTTCATCCTCTCAGAAAGTAAGAGTTTCTTTCCTTTCCCACTTCCTTATTTGGCACCCTTTGGGACGTTTTCGATTAGCGTCACGCGCCATTGAAAAGAAAATTGATAAAAGCTCGTGTTGTGTAATTGTGATCATGCAGTGAATGAGAAAGCACCACGGAGAGCTCACTGGTGTGAAAAAACAGAAGGAGAAATTCACTTCGTCTAGAAATGGTGTGAAAGTCAGACTGCTATTATCATATAGATCACTTCTCACAAAAACACACCACAAAAATTGACATAAAACCTCTTCTGCATTTTTTGCATATTGTTCCCCAGCACTGCAAGGTTCAGATACATCTTCAACTTTTTCTGGCAGTTTGCTCTTTGCTCACCAGCCATTCCTCACAGACATGTTAAAACGTTAACAAGTAGTTTTAGCCTGTGACACGATGAAAGAAAGGCAGAATTATTTAAAGCTCTCTTGCTCTCTCTCTCTCTCTCTCTCTCTCTCTCTCTCTCTTTCTCTGATATCCAACCAATGCCTTCCATGGCAGCAGACCCTCACACAAAAATTGATTTTTTTTTTTCTGTCTCTCTTTTTTTTTTTTTTTTCTTTACCTCTGACTGATTAAGAGGCTTAAGTGGAGTGATCCAGAGGATCAAACAGCCCAAACACACACGAGTGTGAACAGAATGGGGGAATTAGATTAGCATAGAGTCCCCCTTTCCCAGGAGGCCAGCCTTAATGAAAGATAGTCTCAACATGGAACATGAAGAACAAACCGTATGCCCCAGGTAGCGCATACTAATGCCACCCCGCTACTGTGGGAAAAGTCACTGATATATATATATATATATATATATATATATATATATATATATATATATATATATATATATATATATATATACACAAGGTAATTGAAAGTGGTACTAAAAAGGGCTGGAGGGCATGAGGATAAAGGTACTTTTCTCTTACTTTACAAGGTACTGTTACTTCTTCTTTTCTTCTTTTTCTGACAGTGCGTCTATGCTTGAGTAAGTAAGCGTCGATTAAAATAAATAAATAAATAAATAAATAAATAAATACATTAAAACAAAACAAACAAACAGACAAACAAAAAAGTAAAAAATTACTGCTGGTAACACTCCTTCATGTCTTTCTTTTTTTCTGACAAAACCTCAGGGAGATTGGAGTCCCTTTCTTTTAAACAGTTCTTTTTCGTACAACCAGCTTTTCCAGCTTCTCATAACCTAGATGGGGTTTTTTTTCTGTGTTTTTTTTTTTTTTTTCTCCAAAACCACTGTCACTCACAGGGACGCAACAAAAGATGCAATACACAGTAATATCCCAGTTCTTTCACCAGTGACGTTGCTCATTGTATTAAACCCTCCAGCCCATCTCATCCCGGCCCTCGCTGGGGACGTGTTCCAGTTTGATTTGCAAATTATGCTCACGAGACTGGGCCCAGACTGTAGGAGCATCCACCAGATCTCACTGGGAGGCTCAGACAACCCAGCTACGCAGCAGAGAATAGAAAAAACAAACAAAACAAAAAGCCTTCCATACATTCAGTGATATTAATAATAAAGATACCAGACGGCAAGCACAGGGGGGTTCTTTTCTTTTCTTTCCTTTTCTTTTTCTTTCTATCTTTTTTTTTTTTTTTAAAGAAAAATTCAAATAGAAAAGGAGAGAGAGAGAGAGAGAAAAAAAAAAATCTGTGAATCCTTTTGTGTCAGTTTGAAGGATGTGAATTCTAAGCTTTTAAATGAGCCAGTAAAGGGGAGGTCACTGATTCCTACGGAGCCTTCAGTGGAATAGAGAGAGTTGCATAAACTTCTACTGAAGGACAGGAACAAATGCAGTTGTCTTGTTCTCATAACACAGGCGATTCTATTGCAGGCATGAGTCAATTTTGCATAACTGTGCAGCTCACATATTGAATGATGCTGGTACAGACCCACTGAGTCCTGACTCATCCAGCAGATGGAATTTAAGCATGAATACACTCTCTGTGTCCCCTCCAACAGAAAACAGCATGTACGTTTACACTCATACAAACACACCCTTTCTCTCTCTCTCTCTGTCTCTCTCTCTCGCTCTCTTGCTCTTGAACACACACACACACTCTCTCTCTCTCTCTCTCTCTCTCTCTCTCTCTCTCTCTCTCTCTCTCTCTCTCTCTCTCTCTCTCTCTCTCTCTCTCTTTCTCGCTCTCTCGCTCTGACACACACACATGCTCGCACGCAAACACACACATACACACACGCACACACACACACACTCTCTCTCTCTTTCTCTCTTTCTCTCTCTCTCTCTCTCTCTCTCTCTCTCTCTCTCTCCCTCTGACAAACACATGCACACAAGCACACACATATTGTCTCTCTCTATCTGTTGCACGCATTGAAATAAATCGTGTTTTACAATGCATGCATCCACTGGCACTTGTTATCTCTGCTCTACAGGTGTAAAACATACAAGAGTTCCTCTAGAGAAAAAAAAAGGTAGTATGAGCTATTGAGTGGAGGTAAGAAGGGGAAGAAAATAACTGCTTGCCTTAAGGGCATAGTTACTTTCCTTTCATTTTTAAACAATTAATGGAGGCTGGATGTTGTGATGCACATGAAACACATAGAGGGCTGCTTGACTTTCACATACGCACCACTGGTGACTGGAACTGGGAGAAAAAAAAATATAGGTGAGGTGTGTAAGCAGGTGATCACAAATCATCCATAGTAACTATGTCTGGTCCATGCGATTTCTTTTATTTTAAACCCAGGCAGTGAGATCATAGCAGCGGACACAGGAGGAGAAAGGGCATCTGGCACCTAGCTTCCATTCACAGCTGGTTCCCATCTTATCCCGTCTCAACAAATGAAACCAAAAAAAACCCCAAAAAACCCACAAACCAACAAATTTCTCGCCTGGAAGAGGTGTATGTGTAATCGTTTTAAAAATAGCTGAGGCGTTAAAGATTCCAATTAGAAAGCTTATGAAGCAGCTTCGCTGGTTTTCACTTTCTGAAAAAGTGCTGAGAAAAAACAATGAAGTACAAAAAAAAAAAAAAAAATGGTTACGTAAAAGGCTGAGAAATAACACCCCAGACTATCAGGCAAAAAAAAAAAAAAAAGAAAATGAAAAACACCTCTACTTTTACATTTTACTCGATTGTTTACTTTTCAGTTTGACAAAGAAACTCTATCTTCATTAGAGAGAGAGAGAGAGAGAGAGAGGGGGGGGGGGGGGGGGGCCTCAAAACCTAGTGGACTGGCTATGTAGGCAGCATTCTATGTCATCAATTAAAAGGCTGCCATAATATGTTGCTTATTAAGAGATCTCATTTTGGCCCAGGCTTAAGGCAGCATCTACTGTATCCTTAATTATTAATTAGGGAATCCCAGAATGCAATGTGACAATGAGCTTTCTTGAAAATTGTCATTCAAGATGATGGACACAGGCGATGAATTGAATGATGGTGGCGTCTTCAGATGTTCCTTTTTTCCATTTTTTTGTCTTTTTTGATAACTAAGAGCTACATTGATCATTCATATAAGTGTATTGTTTATATATACTAGACTTTTATCCCCCCACATTTTATTATGCGATGATGTATTTCATTATAGCTTGGAAAAGTAAATACATTTCCATTGTGGAGGCAGTGAAATGTTGAGAGGTTTCTAGTTAATAAAAGGTTACACAGATCAATTCTTGTGAGTGTTCTCTATTCATAATTCATAAATGTAATTTTGGTCATTTTAATAACTTCCATAATAAGCATACATTTTACATTAAATCATTCATAAGTCAACGTTATTTGATCCGATGTGTGTGTGTGTGTGTGTGTGTGTGTGTGTGTGTGTGTGCGTGTGTGTGTCTCATTGACATTTCCTTTTTTTTCTTTCTTCATTTTGGAACCACAAGATTGTCTTAGTCTTGGTATGGAAATGGTTAGACCTACTGAGGTTATATATGTGTGTGTGTGTATGTGTGTGTGTGCGTGTGTGTGTGTGTGTGTGTAAATCTACACTTTGTATTTCTGAACACATAGATTTTGATAGATCTTTACCAAGGCTTTGAACATGTTCAAAGAAAGAAAACAAAAACCAGAAACAATTGATGTCTCACTATGAACAAAAACGAAACCAGAAATGTTTCCACTGTAGCGACCCAAGGAATAAGGTGGATAAGTCTCTCTTTTTGGCTGCAATGTCTGCCCTTAATAAAACTACAGCTGAGACATGAGGTATGAAGCTTTTCGTATGGTGTTCATCCCTTCTTCTCTAGCAATTCGCTGGAGATCACCCACATCTCTACAATAGGTTACAATGTAAAGAGAACTAATGTTGGAAATAGCTAGCTAGCTCCAGTTAGGCTAAACATAATATGCCCTGCATAGCCCATTAGCAAGCTTGTTAACTGTGGTGTTAAAATGACATCGTTTCTCATGACTGGGAAGCCACAGTGGATTTCGGCCCGAGGACAGATTGGACTACAGCACTCCTAGTTATTGATGCAATGCATTTTTCTAAGGTTTGGTGAAATTAGCGATGGAGACTGTAGAGTAAAATATCTATAACAGCTCTACATGGAACATTATCAACTGGTATTTCATTTGGTTCTAACTGGCTCGGGAACGATCATTTTAAGGTGGAATGCAAAACTGGAAATGCTAAAATACCGATTCTGCTTGGAACAAACCGACTTAAAAAAAAAAAAAAAAAAAATGGTTTGAAGCCCTGATCTTTACAGAACGCTTTGTAATAATTAGAAAGGAAAGAGACCCAAAGCTAACAGTTCCATATGAAAGTTCTATTCTTAAGAGAAATATACTGGCAAAAAAGTTGCAAGTAACTTTGAAACTTTGATGAGACAGGGTTTTTAATCCCCCCCCCCCCCCCCCCCCCCCCTACCCCCACAGAATGTAATAATAATAATACAAACTTTCAGGTCTGGGGGTCTGCTTTATAAATAAGTAAATAAAAAGCTTTCTGTCTCGTACCCAATTATGATTTCCCTTGGCCCTGATGCATCCAGGTGCAATGGTACGTCTAGCTTTGCAAGGTAGTATGTCTCCTACTTCCTTTTTTGGCTAAATGACATTGATAAAGTTACTTTATCCCATCAAAAGAGTTCTTCAAGGTTCCTCAACCACTTTTTGATAATTGGATTTAATTATGTGTTTTCAGCTCTTCTGTCACAAACTGCTCAACACAACAGAGAAAAAGACCCCTATCACTCTACACCATACCTCAGACCCGATTTATCAAAGCTTACAATTCCTCTCAATTATGTCAGATGAATTAGTATCACCTCATAAAATGGTTCCAACACCATTCTTTCACCAGACCGTTGATATAAATCAGTATTGATTGGTCAAAATGGTTCAAAATTAGTTTTACCAGCTGAGGTTTCAGGGAATGTTTGATGTGTTTGTAAAGGTTTGTAAAACTCTGCAAAGGCGTCTAAGTCTGTGTTCTCAAGGTCCACTGTAAGAATCTTTTGCCATCTTCTATGATTGAGCATAACTTTTGTAACTGACAACTGAGTTTTCTTCTTCCTGATTGCGAGTGTATGGTAAAGTGAATCTAGTTTATCTGATAGAGCAAAAATTAGTCAGCTAGCTGTAGGCCATGTCTTACTTTGCAACTGTCTAATTAGCCAGTAAAGAACTGAAAGGAAGAAACAAAGGTTAAAAGAAAAAAAAAACAAAACATAAATTTAACTAATACGCAGCGACAAACCTGATCCAGGCAAAAAGACACATTACATCCTGAACTGAGAGTTTGTAATGAAGCCTTTGGATTTTTAATCTATAGCACATTTAATTTCCTCCTGATGTGTCTTTTGAACTTTATAATTTTAACATTTAACTTTTTTGTTTTCTAAAATAGTTTTTTTTTTTAATTTATTCTGCATATGCCACAATAACACATGAATTTCACAAACATACCCCAGATATTTAAGACTTAAAAAGAAAGCCTAAAAATACACAGACAGCTGGTCTCTATGGCGATGTTATTCTGTGTTTCCTCAAAAGTGCAAAGCAATAAACAACACCTGCTGTTTTATCTTTTTTCTCTTTTCAGTTTAATTTGGCTCCTTTAATCGGTTTTTGGACCCCCTCTTATCAAACAAACTATCGAACCTGCCATAAAAACCTGTGACAGCAACCGCAGGCTGTTTGACTGAGTGAGAGAGACAAAGGATGCTGTGTCTTGTTTCCAGAACTTTCCAGCCAGTATCACATGAGAAGAATGACTAGGACAAATAAGGGTATTCTCTAACTGTCCATGCTGGTGTCAGAAACTGAGAGAGGGAGAGAGAGAGAGAGAGAGAGAGAGAGAGAGAGAGAGAGAGAGAGTCAAAGATTCACTGAGGAGTCCACTTTCTGTCACAAAAGCTAAATGTTTGTAGTAGTGGGAACTGATAGTCAAGTCCTACTGTCTGAAAATCATTGTGATAATGCACTGTGACAGATTGTGGCACTGACCACTGTGATGTGTGTGTGTGTGTGAGACAGAGGGGGGGGGGGGGATAGAAAGAAGGAGAGAGAAAGACAGAGATTGTGTGATTAAATATGTGTGGACATGTGCAGTAACTGTTGTGAGCATGTTGTGCTAGTCTAAGTGCGTGTGTGTGTGTGTGTGTGAGTGTGTGTATGCGTGTGTGTATGTGGGTGCGTGCATGTGCATGGAAATGTGGACGCCATGGCAACACAGTTGATTGATAGCCTTGTTTATCTGCTTCCACTCCTAGCAACTAACGATGGTGCATCTGCTGGATTCAGGAAAAAAAGGTCAAGAGCAATTAATAGTAAATAATTCCCTTAGACCAGCGAGAAGGAGCGATACCAACCAGTAAACAAACCGGACAGAGGTGAAACCATGCAGAGCATTGGTCAAAAGCAAACCAGGCCCGACACAGAAATATCCCATCATTCAACAGGGCTCATATCTGAAACAGCAGGCAACCACCTGCTCTGCTAACTCTAATCATGCTCTGCTGAGTTCATTTATTACATAACACGCCTGGACCAACCAAAAGGAAGCAGCTCAGTTTAGATGCCAGTCATTCATAATGCAGTATGTTTCAGGTTAACAGGGATATGTCCACATCCGACTTCTCAGATACATCCAAAAAAAAAAGAAAACTTTATTGCAATATATTGCTTTCTAAAACTTTCATTATTGTTATTATTATTATTATTATTATTATTATTATTATTAATGTGTTTATTATTAATGTGTTTATTATTAATGT